>NC_056739.1:959517531-959615031 GCF_019279795.1 Protopterus annectens
TAAACAAATCACACTGCTTGAGAGACCTCAGAAATTCATAAGTAAAACGATCTATGGCCTCATAGGTTTTCAGGGGTGACTGGTAGCCCTTTCCTTGTACTGTGTGTGTAACAGACTCTGTGTGGAGATCTATATATAGCCTTTCATGCCATGAAAGATCCAACCCTATTTGATCTCCTATTCCTTTGCAAAACCAATGGTACATCACAACCTCTTTTAAAGGAACTAAACCTTCATCAGCAGATGAATAAGACACATTGGCATAGGTGTGTACTAGGCTATTGGCCCTAGGGCCTATATAAGCCTAGCCAAAAAGGTACCCTGGCTTTCGCCACCCAAAAAAATGATTTTCTTCTGCCCCTGTCGAGCAGAGCCACAGATGTGATCCCCGGGGTGAATTTCCTATTTCCCATCCAATCATCAAGATTTTTCTTGAGTGCTAATGAGGAGCTTTGTTTGATATAGATAGGCAGTTTGTTCCAGAGTATAGGAAGTCTCTGGGACAGGAATCTATCCCTCCAGCATGTTCTGTTTATTGTGGTGACAAGGTTTAGGTACCTAGAGCGTGTAGCTTAGAGGGATTGGGATCTCTTTAAGTGGAGCATATCCAACAGCTCTGGGTTTGACATAGCTTTGTATGTTAGGCAGGGATCAACTCTGAGTAGGCAATATGCGATGGAGTAAAGCTGGAGTTTTGTGAGACTGTCTGCATAGGGCATCTCTTTGAGGCCAGTAATCCTCTTTGTGAGGTATTTCTGTGGCCTTTCCAGTTGTTGTAGATGTCTTGTACGGAACATACCAAAAGGGGAGTTGTACTCTATAATGAGTCTAATGAGTGATGAGTAGAGGGGAACAATTACCTCTTTTTTCCTGGCTGAAAACCTTTTGTGATGAGGTGTGCCATGAAAAAGGATTTCCTGACTACTGTGGCGATGTGATTATCAAAGGAGAGACTACTGTCCACCTGTGTCCCAAGGTCTCTTATCACACTTTCGATGTTAAGTAGACTACCACCTATGTGGTAGCTCATGGGCACAGAGTTTTTACCAAAGGGGATGACAATGCACTTTTTGGCATTGAGCTTAAGGCCATGGCTTTGACACCAGGCATCTGTCTCAGTGAGGCCCTTTTGTAGGATATACACATCGTTAGGAGCTTTGATTATGGCTGCTATTTTGCAGTCATCTGCAAACTTCATTAGCCAAAGACCTTCTGTGTTAGCCTGTACTTCAGAAAAGTAAATACGAAACAGGATAGGACACAGGACTGAACCCTGTGATACTCCACTTGTCACTGGTCTGAAGGCGGATTTGGAGTCTGCTACTTTCGCAGTGTGGGTTATGTCAGTGTTGGAAACTCCCGGTGTTCTGGCTGGTGTGTGATTCTCAAACAATCTGGAAATGTATCGCTGATTGATAAGTATATTTCTTGGCATTTTAACCTTTCAGAGATCTGCATTGTCTTAATTTTGCCTGACTGAATTATTTTATATATTTTCTAGGATTGTTTTCTGTTTCTCATCTGCCCTCATATCCAAGGGAGCCCGCAGGATTTTTTGTAGGGGGGTGCAAACCCAGACCCTCGCCCATGCAGCCCCACCCCCTCTTCCCACGCAGCCCCACCCCCTCCGCGCACTCAGCCCCACCCCCCCACCCACACAGCCATTCCAGTGTCCCATAACTTGGCTATTTCTCCCCATTTGTCATAGACACTGTTCAAATCCCTCAGTGTGCATACTGTTTTATGCTTTACTTCTACAATGATTACAGATATTTGGATTTCATTTACAACTTTTATTTCAAATTTTATAGCACAAACACTGATAGACATTTACTAAACCTAATCAAAGCAATAGTTTTACAATGAAAACAGACTTAGCATTAAAACTTTACCTTTGAAACCCACATTCACTGAAACAGCATTGAAACCCACATTCAAAAAAAATGCATCTGGCCAGTGGCAGGGTAAGTTTACCTTTCGGCTGTTTTCAAATCATAGGCTCCTTGCACGCATTTTTAGAACCATGCAAAAGTTTTTTGATTCACCTTCCTGACTGTATTAATTATACTGTATAATAATTGAATTATATCCCTTGTATAATACAGCACACTTGTTAGACTTAAGTTAGAGCCCATATTAAATTTGTTTAAACATTTTTCCAGTAGGCAATGAAACAAAAATGCATTAACCAATAATGACAAAGCTGCCCTATTCAGGACATCTCCATCATAAAGGTCTACTTCCACACACAACTGCATTTTAAATTTATTGCTTGAACATTTTTCCAGTAGGCAATGAAGCAAAATGCATGCACCAGTAATGACAAAACTGCCCTATTCAGAACATTTCCATGATAGCAGTCTACTTCTACACACAATATATAAACACAGAATCACAGTAGTGTAAGCCATAGGCATGTTGCGCAGCTTTTTGAACTTATTTTCAATAGGGGGGACCAGGGACACATTTTAAACATTGCTTGTATAATTTTGGAAAGTTGCTTGCATAAAATGTATTATGAACATACATTTTACTACCAAGTCTCGAACCCAGAACTTTGTGCACTACAGTCAGAGCAACATACCACTAAGCTAAACAAGCAGTTTCTTGAAAAACAAGAAGACAAACTTAAATGGCTATCATATCATTTAGTGAATTCAGTTCTCACTTCTCACCATAGCTCTCAACCTCTTAGCACAAAAATACAGAACAATGCCAATAATGGGGGAATACAGCCCCAAAATAGGGACCCATTTCAAATACCGATTTTATAATCTTAGAAAATTGCTAGAATAAAAGGTTTTGTTTTACCACTTCTGAAAACCAGAGGAACAGAACATAAATGTGAGGCATAAATTCACAAGTGATGGTGGCTAGGGACTTTAGGCTCTTTTTATCTGTACCCAAGGTACAGGATTTGAGCCTGAGTACCTCTAGCCACCAGATGTTACACACACACACACACACACACACACACACACACACACACACACACACACACTCACAAGCACACACAGTTTCATTCTGCCAGCTTACTCACTCTGAAAAGCGTCCAGACTCCATCTGCAGTCCTCACAGGTAACCCATCAGATAAGCAGAAACTGTCCATTTCTCCTCACAGCTAACCCATCAGATATCCAGAAACTGTCCGTTTCAGTTCCTGCTCGCAAACCTGAACATACGTGCACTGCATGATGACGTCAGTATGCAAATCCGGCACCCATGGCACAGACGCAAAAGCATCACTGGACTTGAAGGCGTTCTTAAAGAAGAACCATATGTGCCGGAAGCTGTCGAAGACAGGGGGGGTGCACTTAGTGATCTAAAAAAGGCAATTTTTTATAACTATTTACTACAACATAGGTTCACCTGGAGGACATTTTAAGCTTAGCCAATTCCCTTTTGGTGCTTGAAATAACATTTTCTGATTGGTCTTACCTATCCCATGGCTGATAATTATATATTAGCCCTAGTGAGAATAATTCATCATACCATAGATAATTTGAGGGGACCCATGTAAGGGATGCAGCATTTAGGAATTGCCTTTATCCATTAGTGACATGAGAAGCAATCCTGGAGTACATTTTCTATTACCCATCCTTGGATCCAAGTAGCATTTGAATATGGACAGATGAGCTTTGTTTCATTTTTATGGATAGTCTATTCTGGAACAGTGTTAGCCTCTGTGATATATATCCAACTCTCCAGTGACACACTAACCCACGCACGTTCAAGCTTGCACGGCCCAACAGCAGAACAGGAACAAACAAGAGCCAGCAAACGGTTCCCAAAGCTTTATTGAAATAAATATAGTGTCAAAGACACTAACACTCTCTTGACAAAAACATGCCTCAAACTAGTTTCGGTAAGATACCTTCTTCAGTGAGGAAAAATAACTATCACAATTCCATTAGACAGACTCCATATTTATATAGTTGTTTAGCCAATAAACAAATGGCTAACAATCAACTGAAAATTTTAAGTCATACAAATTATTATTTAAAGACATGCACTACCATGAAACCTATGTTATAGATAGAAATACATAGATGCACTAACTGTGCATGAATAATACTATATCAACAAAAATATTATGTCAATAATAATAATATACAGCCAAGGTGTGGTGTAAAATAACATATAAATGTGTATGATAATTTATAAATGGTCATTTAAACCAGGTGGAAAAAGGGCTCCCAAATGTATAATCCAATATTTTTCTTTCTTACTTAGAACGCTCTGCCAGCCTATCTGGTTTGATCTATTTCCCTGTACTTTATCAATAGCACAAAATATAAATTTGGCAGATGGATGCTTAATAGTATGTTGATATAGGGCGTTGCTAATTTTATGAGTCCGAATGTCACTACGATGTTCTCCTATTCGGATTCTGAGGGACCGTGAGGTTTTACCAACATAAAAAGCCTGACAATGACATATAGCTAAATAAATCACCCAACATGTTGAACAATTAGCAAATATGCGAATATCAAATATCTTACTGGTATTGGCACTAGAGAATTCCTTAGTTTTATTGATACTTGTACAGGAGGTGCAATGACCACAAGGGAAAGTCCCCAGCAGCTCGTCCCCAGTGATGGTGAGTTGTCTGTATGTTGCACCTCCACTATCCTGATGTTTATAATGGGAAAGTAACATACCCAAAGTTTTGCCCCTCCTGTAAGAAATGGAACATTGATCAGTCAGAATATGGCGAAGATGTTCATTAGCCATAAGTATGTTCCAATTATTGTTCAACACATTTCTAATAAGTTGGTGATTTTTCCCAAAAGTAGTGATGAATCGAATGGTATCTCCTTTAACATCATCCTTGATCTGATATTGTAAAAGATCTGATCTCAGCTGTTGATCTGTCCACACCCTAGCACTAGATATGTCCCTAATTGAATAACCTCTATCCAAAAATCTCATATTCAAATCCTTTTTGGCATCCTCATAATCTTGAGGAGATGAATTAATACGTTTAATACGTAAGTATTGTGATTTTGGGATGTTGCGGATGGTGTGACGTGGGTGCATACTTGACGAATGGAGTAACGTATTAAACTGTGGATACTTCCTATGTATTTTTGTACTTAGGGTATTGTCCTCATTCCGATATACCGTAACATCCAAAAGTCAATGGTAAACTTGTGATATGTTACTGAGAATTCAATACCCCAAATATTGCTGTTCAAATGTTCCACAAATTCCATCAAATAATCAGCATCCGCACGCCACACCATCCAACAATCATCAAGATAGCGTCTCCAAATATCCATCTCCTCTAAGTAAATGTTGTGCAAAGGATCATATATGAGACATTCCTCCAGGTATGCCATAAAGAGGTCAGCATATATAGGGGCAAAGGAGGCCCCCATAGCTGTACCTCTTAGTTGCCAATAGCAATCACCCTGGAAGAAAAAAACATTTTTATTAAGGACATGCTCAGACATACATACTAATAACGTATTAAATCCGGGTGGGTATAGATCAGATCTTTGAAGCCAATAATCTAGCGCCTGTAGGCCAGCCCAATGGGGAATGCTCGTATATAGGGATTTCACATCTAAAGTACACATTATCCATTCTGGATCTAATTGTGTATCAACAATGATATTTAGAAATTCCGTTGTATCCTGTATACGAGCTCTGACCATGGGCAATAATGGCTTGAGGTATGATGTTAGGAAAACCGATAGAGGTTCTGTAAGGGATCCATATCCAGACACAATAGGTCTCCCAGGAGGAGCACTGAGAGATTTATGGATTTTTGGTAACAAATACAGAATCTGCTTTTGTGGATCACTAACTTGAAGATGTTTGGCAGTCTTTTGTGAAATAATTCCTTCTTGTACTGCCTGTTGAATGAATGCATCAATGTCTTGTTTAAACTTAGGAGTCGGATCTATCCTCATGTGCATATAGCACTGGATATCTGACAATTGTCTCAATCCTTCCTGTACATAATAATCATTGTTCAAGACAACCACAGCACCCCCTTTGTCCGCCTGGATGATAACAATTTTATGATTTTGTCTCAATTCTAACAAGGCTTCTCTCTCCGAAGGGGTAATATTGTCATGAGCTATGTTGGTATTAAAGTGTGGAAAATGTAAGTCCCTCAATACTGCTTGTTGGAAAATCCCTACGTTTTTATTCATTGGAGGTTGAAATGTTGATTTTTTAAAAGTAAAATCAGTAGATCTTTGAGTTACAGAATTACTCTGATCATTAAAGAAAATTTTTAAATTCAACTTTCTACAAAATTCAATCACATCAACAGATACCAAATAATGGTCAGAAAAAAAACTTGGGACAAATCCCAATCCTTTATTGAGAATGCAATGTTGTTCCTTCGTAAGTGTGTGATCAGACAAATTTAAGACATTATCAAAAGGTTCAACTATTTGTTCAACAATGCCTGAACTAACCCTGTCATTGAGTCTGTATTCATGTCTACTCTTATGTTTCCTCCCCCCTCGGGATTTCCCAACATATCTAAAGGGAACTTGGATTGATTTTTCTTTTTTACAGGTGATCGGACACTGGTACCTCCCTCACTGTTAGTGTAGGATGACTCCTCTCCTGAAGTACTAGTGTAACTAGAATCATGTTGTTTTAAAATGGACCTAGGTCTTTTCTTCGATCTACCTCCATTTACCACTGATCCAGCATCCTTGAATCTGACACTTCTTTGAACCTGAAAGGGTTGACCTCTCTCATAATCATGTGTGTCCCTAGAAAATTTTTTAAGTTTTCTGTCTTTCACCATATTATCATAGATCGTCAGTTCCTTGGACAACCGCTCAACACAACTGGAATATTTAGTACTATCCTTATATTTTTGGCATTCCATACTTAGATCTGTTACCTCCCTAAGCAGGATGTCCACTGTTCTTTCATAATAATCCAGTAGAATTTTAACAAATACCATTGAGCCCTTCCTCAGGGCATCATCCCATTCCTCTGTGAGTCTCTGTTCAGATCTACCCACAAGAGGACGTAACTTAATACGAAGGCCTCTGGGTGCCAAGCCTTTATGAAAATAGGCCTTAAACAACCTTAAATGCCAAATATTGGCTCTGAGACCCCTGAGGCCCTTATCCAATCTACGGAATGCCAAATCACAACCCCCTTCACTGTTTGGGTTGTTTATATTTTGGTTGTTGCTTGGGACATCTTCCAAGCCAAAAATGGCTATATCCTCCCTATCAGCACACAACCCTAATAATATTTGATCTAAATCCATATTGAAAAACAGTGTGTTGATCAGCAATCCAAGGAAATTCCCCAATATAAAGGCAACAAAGATTCAAGGAACACGGAAAAAGTGATATTGGTCTGTAGATATAGATAATATTATACCTCCAAAAACCCCATTATGTGTCATTCAATTGTACTTAGTTAACAAACATCAAATAAAAGGGAGTCATCCACCATACACTGATCTGATATTCTCATATATCCCTTAGATGATATGAAATTAAACAATGCCAAACAGAATGATTGTGAAAAAATATTGTCAAAAATGTAAATATGTGGTTCACTAATCACAAAAATGCAAAAAAATGCTGTCACCACCTTAAATAGACTGTACATATAGTGCAATTATAATATGCACTAAAGTACATAAATTCAAAAGATTGTACACACAACTAACAGATAATATAATATGGATATTACAATCCCATAGCTTTAAATAACTGTTAGTTGCCAGTTGTACATATAAGAGTAATATCAAGATGAAAATGAACCATCCATGTATTGTCCTAACTCTAATAAAGTCTATAAATATATGATGGCAAGCAAACTTAGAAAATGTGATCAGTCCCCACTCAAAACATTCAAAAATAATATTCAAAATTCAAGATGTCTGTAGAAATGGTTAACATGACCACAATAACAATAAATGTAATCAAATAACAAGTTATATTCATGAATCCAAAGGGTTAAACATTCATATGCAAACAATATATATAATGACCATATAGTGTGACCCTTGTATTATTGTTAAACATGAATGCCATAATACGTATTCTAATTGTCATGAATATATATTGCATGAACCCATATGAATCCAAGTTCCATAGCCATCTCAATTATAAAGAGAAATGAATCCTCTGTATAAATATACACATATCCTGCCTAAAAGGGGCATATAACATGCTTAAGCATACATTATATTATGCTTGGTTGTCAACCTTAATATACTTGCATGTTATAATAAATGCCTGTTATTATACATATCACATAAGCCCTGAATATCTTTATCAAAATGAAACGCAATTCTTTTCCTAAAACAGGCTCAACAAGTGATTATGTTCAAACCCCTATAGCCAGGAAATCAGAAAAAATGAAATGGTTACGAATAATACACAGTTCTAATAACATTTCAGAATATACAGTTCTTAATGGAACATGTTTCACCATAAACATGACATCCGCATACAAAAATTATGGTTCAAATAACATAATTGACTGTTATTCACAGCCATATAGACAAAAAATGTCCCAATCCAAAAGGAGAAGTCCAGGAGAAACCCGTTCAGCAATGCACCATCACAAACGAGGCGCCATTATAGCCAAAACATCAGCGTTTTCATGTTCTAAATAAACACTGATAGACCCCAGAGCAGTCCGTTGAAAATATTCCTGCGAACAGTTCCTAGAGTATGTCCCCACAAAAGATAGGAATATATACAGTTTAGAGTCAAAAACACAAGCCCTTACAAAAAACAAAACCAACCCTGCCAGTAAATGAACATTCCGTTGCACTTCGCCAATCTCGAACAAGGCAAATCCAATTCCACAATGGCGTTTAGAACAAAGATCGCCTAAAGTGGTAAAACCACTATATTAGTTGTCCAAAAGTAAAAATAAGCACATATCCAATAGATATTCAAATGAACCACCCAAATATGCGCTCCGGTTTAACAATTAGAACACAAAAAAGCGTGGCAGTCTGTTCAAGACAGGGCGCTTCAGAATAATAAAAAAGGAGACCAAAAAATGTAAAGAAAAGTCACCATTCCTTAGCGTTTCAAACATATATAACAAATATATCCAACTCTCCACAGCATTCAGTTTAGATACCTGGACTTAGTATTTCTGATGCCATTTCACTTGCTGATGTTCAGTGGGTCTATCTGTATTAGGTTGGAGGATGCCTCATATGCCAGACATGTCACCTCTAAACACTCTGTAGGATACTGAGTATAGTAATAAATCTTTGAGGTTGTCCATGCAAGACCTATTGTTTAGGACTTGTATCCTTATAGTAAGGTATCTCTGAAGGTATTCCAGTTGTTTCGTGGGGATGGACAGATACATACCAAAGCGGGCATTATACAAAATGATTGACCTAATGAGGGCTTTGTAAAGATGGACATCATCTCTAGATCTAGTCACAATTTGTTTATAAGCTGTGCAATATAGAAAGGCTTTCTTATAACTCTGGGCACATGTTGGTCATAGGTTAGGTCACTGTACACACAAGTTCCCAAATGCCAAACAATTGGGTCAGTTCTCAGAGGGCATTGTCATGACTTTGACACCAGTTATTATTTGGGACAAAACTTCCTGTATGATGGTCAAGTCATTTGGGGATTCAATAACTGCTCCTAGCTTGCAGTTATCTCAAACTTAGCCAGTCAAAGCCCTTTGGTATTTCCTTCTACTTTTGAAATGTATATGCCAAACAGAAAATCTCAGGATTGAACCCTGGGGGACTCCATTGGTGACTCGTCACTTCCCCTATTTTGATCTCCTGCATCCTGTGAGCAAGTTGGCAATCCAGCTAGTGGCGCAAGTGTTTTCTCTTACATTATTCATCTTTTGTACTACACCTGAGTAGGGGGTTGTGTCAAAGGGCTTGGCCAGGTCAAGGTAATGTGGTGTGAACTGTTTTACCATCATTCATTGCTTTGGTAACAAGAGTAAAGCTTAAAATTTGCCCATGATTTTGAGCCTCACACACTTTCCTCTGGGCTGTTTTCAAACACATTTTTAGGGCCATGTATACATGTATGCATTATTTTATTCACCTTCCTGATTTTATTAAATTATATTCCTTGTATAATACAGCACCAGTTGTTAGAATGGGTTTTAAATTTCTAGTTTTGAACAGTCTTCTAGTAAGCAATGAAACAAAATGTATGAACCAATAATGACAAAACTACCCATTTCAGAAAATTTGAACCATAAAAGGCCATTTAAACTTCTGTCATTACAATCCAACAATATCAGTAAATACACAACATCTCTGCAGAAGTAAGTCATCTAAATAATTCCACATTAAAGGTATTTCTAAATAATGAACAGGCTGCTGCTAGGAAACAACTTTATATGTTATTATTTCATCTATAAATAAAGTGGTTGTTTGTTGCCCTTGAAGAATAAATTGCCTATGTTACATTAAAAAATGATAAGCTAATAATATTGCAATAGGGAATGGATGGCAAACTGATAACAGGTTCATAGTTACTAGGTAACTCCTCCAAAGGAGGGCATCCACTGGAATGCAGCATCCACTCCCTTTAAAGTACAACACAGTACAGTATCAGCAATCCATCTAAATACTCTGGGAGTAGAAGCCTTCTGCATCAAAAGTAAAGCTGCTACCTGTTGTGCTACTAACAATGCAAACAGATTAAGGAACACTAAACTTCTCTACCCCTGAAGCTCTCCGCTCCTTGAAAAAATTTTTATTTAACATTTATTTACCAGGAAAGTCTGACGTGGAACAAAGCCAATTTTCAGCAGAGGCCCCGGGAGAAATGCTCCAGATGTATGTCTTTGTAACATAGGAGGAAACCAGAACACACAGAGGAAACCCACATGAACACAGGGAGGACATACAGACTGCACAGATGGCACCCTAGCCAAGAATTAAACCAGAGAACCTCTTGCTGTGAGGCAACACTACCGCTGCAGCATCCACTTGACACAACTAAATCACTCAATTTAACAGCAGAAGAAATCTGGAAAAAGCCAAAATTTATTGGGGGGGGGGGGGGGGGGCAAAGGCACAAAACCAGGGACACATTTTAAACATTGCTTGTATAATCTTAGAAAGTTGTTGAAATAGTGTTTTTTGTTACCATGTGTTTCCAAAAAAGGAAGACTGAAACTTAAAGGGCTATAATTATTTAGTGAATTCACTGATTTGCCACAAAACCACAAATTTTAAAAGGAACAGAGCAAAGTACACACATACACACACACACACACACACACACACACACACACACACACACACACACACACACACACACGTACCTCATGCTGGGTTCTGGGTGTGATGTTTAAATTAATGGCATGTCTTGAATTGTGATATGTGTGGAATGACATGTAAAAAGGCATTAATGCTAATAAACAATTGCTTCTAATAAAGTGCTTATAAAAAAATGGAAGCTAAAGAATTACACAAATGATGACCAGTAGCACTAGTGATTAGTGTTCACAAACTTTTAGCAAGAATCTTCTTCTTTCGGCTGCTTCCGTTAGGGGTCGCCACAGCAGATCAACTGTTCCGGTCCTCTGCATCTTGCTTTGTCACACCAAACATCTGCATGTCCTCTCTCACCACATCCATAAACCTTATCTTAGGCCTTCCTCTTTTCCTGTTACCTGGCAGCTTCATCCTTAGCATCTTTTTCCCAATATACTCTGCATCCCTCCTCAGCACATGTCCAAACCAACGTAGTCTTGCCTCTCTGGCTTTGTCTCCAAACCTTCCAACCTGGACTGACCCTCTCATATACTTATTCCCAATTCTGTCCATCCTCATCACACCCAGTGCAGATCTTAACATCTTCTGCTCTGCCACGTCAAGCTCTGACTCCTGCCTTTTTGTCAATGCCACTATCTCTAGTCCATATAACATAGCTGGTCTCACTACCGTCTTGTAGACCTTCCCTTTCACTCTTACTGGTATTTGTCTGTCACAAATCACTCCTGACACTCTTCTCCACCCACTCCGTCTTGCCTGTACTCTCTTCTTCACCTCTCTTCCACACTCACCATTACTCTGAACTGTTGATCCCAAGTGTTTAAACTCATCCACCTTCGCCACCTCTACTCCCTGCATCCTCACCATTCCTCTATCCTCCCTCTCATTCACACACATATATTCTGTCTTAGTCCTGCTGACCTTCATTCCTCTTCTCTCGAGCATATCTCCATCTCTCCAGGGTCTCCTCCACCTGTTCCCTACTCTCACGACAGATCACAATGTCATCTGCAAACATCAGGAAAAAAAGGGCAGAAGTATTAAAAGAAAAGACAGAAGAATAGACTACCAGTAAGAATAAAAATAAATGTGCTGGTTGACTGACTACTCTAAAAACTGCCCCCATATATTGCATGTATCCTTCTCCAAGTAGTCTGGATGTAGCTGCAAAATACACACTTGACATGGACCAGTCTTCTTACCCAGTAAATCAATTACAAATCAGTTAAATAATTGTGTAGGAGTACAGCCATGGGAGGCACAGCAGTCCATCAGTAGACCCTAACCATAGATATGTACACACTATGCATCTTTATTATAACCATGAAAAACTGACTGTATATAAACACTTTGTAATAACATCAACAGTCCTGTATACATTACTCAATCAGCCATCTGTTTTATTATCTTTGTACTGCTCTGTCTTGAGCCTGAGTCATGACTGATAAGGGTCTGTGGAATAGCCCACCTACCTAGTCAATAATGAAATACAAAAAATAAATGCTAGAAATTCATCTGATAACATAGAATGCAGATCTGCATTAAACATTTCTCAAACATTTATTTCAGTGTATGATAATGCAATAATCTGAATCTAAATCTATGAAAAATGCAGATCCCTTACAGATATATCCTACTCACTGCTTATATGTCCTAATAACCCATGTTGGGAAGAACAAACCCACACACCACATCTGCGGGCACACAGGGCAACATCTGACAGGCTTCCCCGACAGATCTAGAATTTGTAAAGCAGAAACTGGATGCGATCACTCAGCATAGGCAATGGAATGGCATAATACGTACCTCGTGCAGAGATCTGCTCAGCTTTGGGAGCAGCTTCAGTACATAAAGTAATGGCAGCTTCAGTACAAAAATTAAAAATGGCAGCTTCAGTAGATAAAGCAAAAACAGCAGCTTCAATAAATGAGCGAGCCTTAAGCTTACACAGCACCAGTAAAGTAAACGGAGCCTTAAGCTTACCTGTGAGTGTTAAGGCAGCTTCAGAAAGTAAAATAAACAGACAAACCAGCTTCATTAAGAGCCTTAGGCTTACACAACATGGCACCATCTTCAAAGAATAAAGTGAGCACCAACAGAACAGCTTCAGTAAACAGAGCCTTAAGCACACACACACCAGCTTCAATACATAAAGTAAAAATGGAGCAGCTTCAGTAAACGGAACCTTAAGCTTACCAGTGAGTGTTGAGGCAGCTTCAGAAAGTAAACGGACACACCAGCTTCAGTAAGTAAAGTAAAAATGTAGCCTTAATAGCCCCAACTTCAGTAAGAGCCTTAAGCTTACATTGCACCAGCTTAGTAAAGTAAACGGAACACCAGTCCAGCAGAGCAGCTTCAGTAAACAGAGCTATAAGCTTACCTGTGAGTGTTGAGTCCCGCACACTTTTGTGTTTAAATTCAACGCATGAATGTGTCCTCTGTGTTGTTTTGCAGCTGTAAAAGTGTGTGTGGTGGTGGTGGTGGGGGGGAGCACTCCATCCCCTTGACCCTATGGTTCCAGCGCCTATGAGAAGAACGCCCTAAACAAAACTTTTTTTTTTTTTTTTTTAATTAAAAGAAGATTAAAGAATATTGATTAATCTACTAGCCAGCCAATTCCAGGGGGTGCAAGTGCACCCCCTTGCACCTGCCTGCGGGCACCCTTGCTCATATCCCATTGTATCCCTTATCTCTGGAATGAACTTCTACTACATGTCAGGCAGAGTAGCACCCTTGCCACCTTCAAAGTAAGACTAGGTAATTGGATGTGCAGCCTTAAATTCTCTCCCAGTCTATCTTGTCTCACCGTCCCTGAGGCTAGAGGGAAATTTTAAATTAAGGTTTTTTGGCTAGGCTTGAAATAGTCTGCAAACCCATTGCCTAGTACTAATCTACGAACATATGAACTGCAGTGCTCAGACCTGCATACTACAACTAGCAGTTATAGTACACACTACTGACAGATGTTTCCTGTAAGGAAAGATTTGCAGCTGAGACCCACAAGTGTGAACACATACAGCACCCTATTGTGTATATACAGCATAACTTCAGTTAGTTAGTTAGTTATTTGTGACTGGGATAATCCAACTTTGCAATAAAAAAACTCTTTTCAGTAGAGGCCTGAGGAGAAACACTCCAAACAGTGAGAAAACAATTAATTCAGTTATTTTCTAATACATCAATTTCTAAGAAAAATACTACAATTAAAAAACAGTGACAGTATACAATATGACCTAATATGTAAAGTTCTAATGAAACACTACACGAAGAAGAGAAACAATGTAGAGTAATGGCTTAATGCATAAAATTCTAAGGAAACATGATATTAAAATTGGATTTAGGCTCCAGTCTCTTTGGGGGTTGTGGTTTTGAATTTGAAGGGGTTGAAGAGTTGGTATAGTGGTTTAGGTGTTTACCAACAAACACAAGATGCAGAGTTTGATTCTCACCTTTGGAAGATAAATTGGCAAAACTTAAAATGTCCCACAAGGCAGGTAGCCTAGTACTAAGTACCTATAAAACAATGATCTTTGACAGTGGTATTCAATTTATCCAACATTAAAATACTATAACTTGATCTTACATCTGAAGAGTATGGTCAGAAAGAAGGAAGAGGTAGCTAGGAGAAATGAGACAGAAAAGTGGTCAGAAATAAGGAGGTGGTGGCTAGGAGAATGAGACAGAAAAGTGGTTGAATTGTGTACCTATCACTGCTGCAAGTTTGATAACAGATGTGCAGGTTTATGGCTGAATCATGTACCTGTCACTGACACAAGTTTGATAACAGATGTGCAGGTTTGTGGTTGAATCATGCACCTGTCACTGACGTATGTTTGATAACATATGTGCAGGTTTGAGGTTGAATCATGTACTTGTGACTGACGCACCTTTGATAACAGATGCACAGGTCTGAGGTTGAATCAGGTACCTGTCACTGATGTAAGGTTAACAGATGTGCAGGTTTGAGGTTGAATCAGGTACCTGTCACTGATGCAAGGCTGATAACAAATGTGCAGGTCTGTAGTTGAATCATACAGCTGTCACTGACACACATTTGATAACAGATGTGCAGGTCTGTAGTTGAATCATACACCTGTCACTGATGCATGTTTCATAACAGATGTGCAGGTTTGTGGTTGAATCATACACCTGTCACTGATGCATGTTTGCTAACAGATGTGCAGGTTTGTGGTTGAATCATACACCTGTCACTGATGCATGTTTGATAACAGATGTGCGGGTCTGTGGTTGAATCATACACCTGTCACTGACACACATTTGATAACAGACATGCAGGTCTGTGGTTAAATCATACACCTGTCACTGACGCACGTTTGATAACAGATGTGCAGGTTTGCAGTTGAATCATACACCTGTCACTGATGCATGTTTGATAACAGACGTGCAGGTCTGTGGTTGAATTATGCACCTGTCACTGATGCACATTGGATAACAGATGTGCAGGTCTATGGTTGAATCATACACCTGTCACTGATGCATGTTTGATAACAGATGTGCGGGTCTGTGGTTGAATCATACACCTGTCACTGACACACATTTGATAACAGACATGCAGGTCTGTGGTTAAATCATACACCTGTCATTGATGCATGTTTGATAACATGTGCAGGTCTGTGGTTGAATCATACACTTGTCACTGACGCACATTTGATAGTAGATGTGCAGGTCTGTTGTTGAATTATACACCTGTCACTGACACACGTTTGATAACAGATGTGCAGGTCTATGGTTGAATCATACACCTGTCACCGACTCAGGTAAAATACTGCTGATACTGATGTTACCTTAGTATTGCAGCAGGTAAAACAACATTTCCACTTAATACACTTTTAGTCATATCCCTGTCTTTTGTATTGCTATTTGGTTCTGGAAATTGCACAGTGTTGTCAGTTCTTATAAGTAATAGGAATGAAAAGCTGATCCTTAACTAGGACCTGCAGTTTTCCCAATAGGTAGGGGTCATGGAGTCTGTTAGTGGGAATGCAGGGAATCAATGTTTACTAAGCCAGCTTAGTCTGATATGAGCTATTTGTAAAACTTGAGTCAAATGTTATTCTTGCTCAACATTTATGAGTGTGAAGTTTAAAAAAATGCCTCTGTGGATGATTCATTCTGCTGGGATTTATAGTCTTTATTCATTGATTCTAAATAGAAGTAAAGTCAAAGGCAGCTGCAAGTAAACATAAACAAGTAAAATAAAATATAAAGTATGGACAGAGCAGTGGTGCAGCAGTTGCATTTTCGCCTCACAACAAGAGGTTCTCCAGTTCGATTCTTGGCTGGGGTGCCTTCTGTAAGGAGTCTGTATGTCCTCCTTGCATTCGGTTGGGTTTCCGCTGGGTGTTCCAGTTTACTCCCACATTACAAAGACATGCATCTGGAACATTTCTCTCTGGGCCTCTGCTGAAAATTGGCTTTGTTCCAAGTAGGACTTTCCCAGTAAACAAATGTTAAAATAAAATAAATAAAAAAATAAAGGCCTCATGCATAAGCCATTCATAAGAAGTTGAAAAACACAGACCTTCATAAATTGTAAAAGGCTATATGGTCACAGAACATAAAATCCATAATAAAAGTAAAGATCACATATAGCATGTCACCATCTATCAGTGCAAAAGAGGTAGGCATCCTACTGGGAATGATTAATCACATGCTGAGATTTATAACTGCACCACTGTTGCATTTTATGAAAAAAACTGTACTACGAATAGTCTGAAACATATACACAGCCCCAAGAAAATTTAGAAATGCCAAAGCTTAGGGGCAACCATGTCATGTTCTGACATACAATACAGAACAACATTCAACACTGCTGTTACTTTGGGAAGTTATTGTAGGCAGTATATGTCAAATGTCTTTACCAAATATCTGAGACGAAACTTGGCTTTTTTCATAAAACAAAAGACTTTTTAATTCAAAGAATACATAAGTGCTTTCACAGCATCAAACACTGCTTTTTCAGATGTATGAAAACAGCATCCAGTATATCAACTTATATACTCTCAGGTCACATGCTCTAATTAATTAATTAACTTTTTTAAAAAACAACCATGTTAACATCTATATCAAATGTATCACTATATAATCAGAAACTATCTAATAGTTTATTATGAAGGTAAAAACAATAAAAAAACAAAAAATACAAAGC
Organism: Protopterus annectens; assembly: GCF_019279795.1. Taxonomy (NCBI): domain Eukaryota; kingdom Metazoa; phylum Chordata; order Ceratodontiformes; family Protopteridae; genus Protopterus; species Protopterus annectens. The sequence goes on from NC_056739.1 coordinate 959,534,934, forward strand.
ATACAAAAAAAAAAAATATATATATATATATATATATATATATATATATATATATATATATATATATATATATACACACACACACACACAAACACACACACGTGTATATATATATATATATATATATATATATATATATATATATATATATATATATACAAATAAACTAATATTTATCTAAGACATGGACGTGTCTTAAGTATAGGTTTGATAGGTATCTTGTCATTTAATCTTGAGCCATAATCAGCTCTTAACCTAACAATCCATTTACTTTCCAAACATTCTGTAGCATTCTGTATATCTCCTTTTCTCTGATTAACCTCCACTTTTCCTATCCCTAAAAATTAAAACTATGTGCAGTAGAAGTCTCTCTTATGTGTTTGGATAATGCATTATTTTCCAAACTATTTCTGATACAGCTCTCTCATCCGATCCCTCAATAACCTATCAGTTTTACCCACATAAATTTTTTTACAAGCAACACAGTGTGCCAAGTATACTATGTGGGTAGAACTGCAACTAGCAGAAACTTTAAAGACATATTTTTTACCTTGGTCAGAAGCATAAATTCACCAGAACTATCTATATATTTACAATAATTACAACAGTGACGAGTACCTGCTCGAGCACCTAAATTACCACTGTTGGAAGATTTTCCATTAACAAGCTTTTTCGAGAAACAAAGCATCTGTTTCAGAGACTTCTTTTTCTTATATATGGATGTTCACCAACTGTATCTCTTAGCCCCTGATTTGTAGTCATAATGGACCAATGTTTTATGATAATATCCCAAACATGTCATGAACTTCTAGAATAGGTAACTGGTATTTTACACCCAATGTTATTAATCTGCCTAGACTGCAATCTTGGGGGATTTGATGAAAAATAGGGCCTGCCTCTAACATTCCTGCTGTTAACTACTTTATGTAAGGTATTATGTACCTCACTCTTATTATAACCTCTACCTATAAATCTGTCTTCCAAGTCCTTTATTTCACTAATAATATTGTCATCATTAGCAACTACTCTTGACACTCTTAATCCTTTACCTTGAACACTGTTACTAAACGTATGCTGCAGATGCATACTGCTATAATGTAGATAGTTATTCCTAGAGCATAATTTCCTGTACAATGTGGTGTCAATTGTACCATGTTTAATCCTAATCAATATATAGAAAAAGCTGATTATCCAAACATGTAAGAGAGACTTCTACTGCACATAGTTTTAAGTTTTTAGTGACAGGAAAAGTGGAGGCTCAGGATTAAATGACAAGGTACCTATCAAACCTATACTTAAGACACGTCCACGTTTTAGATAAATATTAATTTATTTATATGTGCATATATATATATATATATATATATATATATATATATATATATATTTGTGTGTGTGTTTTATATTTTTTGTTTTTTATTGTTTTTAACTTCATAATGAACTATTAGATAGTTATTGATTATATAGTGATACATTTGATATACATTTTGTATATATTCTTTTGGTATAGATGTTAACATGGTTGTTTTTTAAAAAGTTAATTAATTAATAAGAGCATATGACTTGAGAGAAAATAAGTTGATATATTTGATGCTGTTTTCATAAATCTGAAGAAGCAATGTTTGATGCTGCGAAAGTGCTTATGTGTTCTTTGAATTAAAAGTCTTTTGTTTTATGAAAGAAGCCAGGTTTCATCTCATCTTACTAGCTTTTCTTGGATTTTATTACGTTTTGTGGTTGGTGAGATGTTTATCCAGCAAATACAGGTCTTTATTTTTATATTCATTATCAGATATTTCCAAATAATCCACAAACAAATAACTCAGTAACAAATATTAGCAGTGCAGTACAGTCCAAACAACATCAGAAGACCAAAAAACACTTTTACTTTTATTCAGTATAAACACAAGAGTTAAGCGCTTTCGTTCCCACAGGAACTTCTTGAGAACTCAGTTAAACACAATAAAAGCAACTTTTTAATAGCCATATAAAATCACATGGTCCTCACAAGGGCCAATAAAATCATTTAAAATCTAATTGCTTCAATATTAACACAGAATGAATAGATAGTGCTTCATTTAAACTTGTATGGTGAGATGCATTGTCTAATTTGCCACTTTAGTTTACATACGTCCAAGTGTTCATCTACAACTCTACCTTGAACAGCCTTTAAAACTTTATTCACAACTAAAAAGCCAAATGAATGATTTGGAAAAAAACATTAAGTGCCTATATAGTGCATTAGTTGTCCTGCAGTTCTTAATGTCTAAACAGTGTTCGTAAATATGGTCCCTTAATCTTCTTGAGGTCTTCCTCACATAAAATGCCGAACACTGGTTGCATTGGGCAAGGTAAACTACATTAGTGCTATTACAGTTGTAGTGTCCCATAGTTTTGTATGTAACATTCCTAATGACAAATTAGTTTCTACTAAGAATGTAGGGGCATTGGGTGCAACATCCACATTTCCTTGTACCACTTCCACTCATTATTACATCCCTGCACCCCAGTTCTAACCACTTTTTATTTATTTATTTATTTATTTAAATTTGTTGACCGGGAGTGTCCGACTGGACGTGGATCCATTTTCAGCGGAGGCCCGGGGAGAAAAGCTCCACAGTAAAATAAACAGACAGTAGTTACATTGGATTACATAGTGATTAAAAATTTAACATAGAAATTACTTACAACATATTTACAGATGAAGAACATAGTACATCAGTAGACAACTAGAATCTTTATCTGTGAAGTACATAACAGGCATTAACAAATGTAACAATGAGAAGTTCCTGCTGTATAATAAGTACTAGGCTTATGAGCATCTGAGCTTACTATCATCAAGGTAGTTAGTGGAAGTGAAAGAAAGGTAGTAGTTGGATGGGGTGGATGATATTAGAGTGGGAGTTGCAAGGGCATAGCCAGCATGTTTTTAGGTGCACTTTTAATAAAGTTTTGAAGTTGGTGCATGATGGTACGGAGGTAATTGTGGGTGGGAGTGAGTTCCATAATTTGGCTATGGCGCAAGAGAATAGTGCTTCACCAGCAGAGTTATTGGCTTTAGTGATCTGCAAGTGATTTTTGTTGCTGGATCTTAGTGGTCTGGTGGTGCGATAGGGTTGGAGTAGATTCTGGAGGGATGGGACATTTAGTGGATGGTTTACTAGTTTGTGGGCGAGTGAGAGTTGATACCACTGAAGGAGGTGAGGGAGTTCAAGCCAGCCCAGTTCAGCAAGTGAGAGACAGTGGTGACTACGGTAGGATGCCCCTGTGGCGAATTTTGCGATTTTGTTGTAGCAGGTCTCTAGCTTGTTTAGATCACATTGCCTTAGGTTGGTATATACTGGAGAGGCATAAAGTAGGGTGGAGATAAGGTGGGAATTTGCTACTGAAATCTTTGCTGCTTTGGTGAAAAATTGTTTATTTCTGTACAATGCTCCTAGTTTTTTGTGGACTTTTTTTATGGTCATGGATATGTGAATGTCAAATTTTAGTTTATTGTCTATTTCCACTCCTAGCAATTTGGTGTGATCAGTTGGGTATATAGTGGTGTTGTCTTTTGCTGTGATGTTAAAGTGAGAGTTGTTTTGAGTATGTTTGGTGGGTTGGAAGATGAGTAGTTTAGTTTTGTTTGGGTTGAGTATTAATTAGGCATTGGATAACCATGTTTCAACAGAGGAAAAGGCTTCCTGTGTGACTTTTTGCAGTTTAGGTAGGGACTGGGCTGAGCAGATGATGGTGGAGTCATCTGCATATTGGATGAGTGCGCCATGTTTGGTGGCAGAGGCTAGATTATTGGTGTAAACAGAGAAAAGTAGGGGTCCAAGGATGGATCCTTGGGGAACCCCTATGGAGACAGGTAGTTGGGGAGATATGTCATTCTGCCATACAACGGATTGTTGGCGGTCAGACAGGTAACTCTGAAACCAGCTGGTGACTGATTGTGAGAAGGATAGGTTGTTGAGGACTGAGATAAGTTGTTTGTGTGGGACCATGTCAAATGCTTTAGATAGGTCTAGGAAAGTAGCAGAGGAGAGGAGAGATAGCCATTGTTTTTATGCTGAAGGATAGTGTTTGTAAAGGAGAGTAAGGCAGTGGTGGTGCTATGGTTTGGTCGGAAACCATGCTGAGTACTGGAAAGGAGGTTGTTAGTAAGGAGGTAGTGTGAGACCTGAGAGTGTATGCATCTCTCTAGTATTTTGGAGAGTGGGGAGAGAATAGCTATGGGGCGGTAATTGGTTAGTTCTGCAGAGGGTCCGCCTTTGTGGAGGGGAATTATATGTGAGACTTTCCACAATGTGGGAACGTAACTTTCTGAAAGAGATCGTTTAATCAAGATGGATACTGGGTAGGCCAGAGCATCAGCTGCGATTTGTAGGTATTCACTTGGGAGGTTGTCTGCTGCTAATTTGGTGGGTTTAAGTTTAGTTAAGAGTTTTTTTATGTTGGAGGTAGGTACAGGAGAAAAAGAGAAGGCAGTGGGGAGATTACTAGTTGAAGGTGTGGGTTGGAGGGGAGGGGGGTTGTGTTGTTTAGCTAGTGATAGTATGGTTTGGGTGAAGTGTGTGTTGAATGAGGTAGCAATATTTTCTGAGGAGTGAGGGATGTTAGGAGGAGGGGTACTGACTTTACCTGGGTGGAGGATGGAGTTTATGGAGGACCAGAATTGTTTGGGGCTGTGTTGTGAGGAGTCTAGGGCAGACTGGTAGTATTGGAATTTGTCCCGTTTATTAGCTTTTGACTCTATTGTAGTTCTAGGAATTTCTGTCTAGCTGGGGGTTTTGGTTTTGCACCAGTGCTCCCAGGCTTTATCGCGGGTTTTCAGTTCTGACTTAGTGGTTTTCTGTAGCGATGGGGAGGGTTGTGCTTTGGTTCTGGAAAATCTTAATGGGGCATGGTAATTAAGGATGTTCAGGAAGGTAGTATTAAAAGATTCAACTGCGTCATCTAGACTGAGGTACTTTAGAGCATGCCAGTTACATTCTTTGAGGGATGAGATGAATGTGAGTGGGTTAAAGTTTATTTTTACGTATTTGACGATAGATGACAGGTTTAGCTTGGTACAGGTATTTTTGAGTAGGAATGTTGGGGAGTGATCACTGAGGCTATCTGATAAGCAGCCTGTTATATATGACTGGGGGTTCTTACTGACTAGTATCCAATCCAGGGTAGAGTGCTTGCTGGAGTTTTTATTTATCCTTGTTGGTGACTGGACTAGTTGGGTGAAGCCATGAAGGTGTACATGATGGGTTGGATTGTTGCCAGAACAGGATTGCCAGTCAATATTGAAATCACCTAAGATGATAGTTTCTTGGAGGAGATGGTGGGTAGACCAGCTGAGGAGGTTTTCTAGTGGAGGGATGTTTTGGCCAGGCGGGAAGTAGCATCCAATTATGTTGATGGTTTTGTTTCGGTTAATTTTGAGGTTGGTATATATTATTTCTTCATTGCCTATTTGTGGAGCTGATGATTTTAAGATCTGGATGTTTAGATGTTGTTTAAATATTATAGCTACACCACCTCCTTTTTTGTTTAGACGGTCTACTCTTAGTATGCCGTAACCTGTAGGGAGTATTTGCTCACTGGTAATGTGAGGTTTTAGCCAGGTTTCTGTCAGGACAACTATATCTGGGGAGTATAAGTCTATGGTGGCATGGAGTTCATGGACTTTGTTGGATATACTTCTAATATTTAGGCTTAGTAGAAGGAAGTCACTTGGCTTTCTGTTGGCTGTAATATGGGAGACGTTGTGATTTCTAGTCTGATTATGAGGACTGGGGTTGAAGATGGTAGGGCCAGGGTCGGGGTGGATGTCTCCACTTAGGGCTAGTTTTGATATGCATGAGATTATTAGTTTTCTCAGTTTTTGAATGTGTTTGTTTATAAGGGAAATGTTATGATTGTTCTCTGTGGGTAATAGGTATGGTGGGAGGGTTACTATGTTAAGTTGTAGGGATGCTTTACGTTTGAGTAATATAGTTGGTAGAATATGTGGGGGTGCATAGGGATGGTTCTTGAGATGGTGGGAGAGGAGCTGAGTATGGGTGGGACATGGGTGGTGGTGTGAGTAACAGTACAGTGGTAGTGGTTGAGTGCGGGAATGATGGAGCTTTGGTAGGATGTAAGATATGCAAGGAGAATGCATGCAGTGAGCAAAGGAAAGGTATGCTTGTACATGTCAGTTGAGGAGGTGTGATAGTAGAGGGAATGTGGAGGAGGTAGTGTTGGGTTAGCGCTGTGGTTGGCTATTGGAAAGATGGGAGGGGTTTGAGTGCAATAAAGGTGGGACCACTGGGGGCAGGAGGGAATAGGGGGCAGGGTGGGGAGCGAAGCGGGTAGAGACCCTGTTTCACAAAGCAAGACAAGTATGTGTTAAGAACAATCACAATTGACCAAGGACTGCTCTGAAGCTGTAAGTCTTGTCTTAATTTCTCAGGTGGAAAACCAGGATAACCTTGTATCAGTAGGCTACTGTGGTATAGTTTAAATAAACAAACACACAGTATTGATCAGTTATGGATACTATTTGCTAACAGAAGGGAATAAGAGAAAGTGGAAGATGTGTGTGGTGGTGGTGGTGGGGGGGGCTGCTTACAGCCAAAGCACAGTGCTCTCCAGGGGAAAATGAAGATCGGCTCAAACAGTTTAGACACATACTCAAAGTTAACTGTAGCTGTTTGCAGACAGTTCAGACCCGGACTGCACTTTTCTTATAGGAATGTTAAAGGTGGTACCGCAGTTGAATACTTAAGAGCGGTGTTAGGTCTAGAAAAGAAGAGTACAGAGAGGAGTAAGCACCTTTGAGATGGTAAATATATATTATAAAGATTATAAAGATTATAAGATTTATAGGGCTTATCTTTTCTAAATACTAAAACCATTTTCCCCCATTTTTAATTTACACTTCATTAACACTTGTTACCCTTGTGAGGACCATGTGATTTTATATGGCTATTCAAATGTTGTTTTTATTGTGGTTAATTGAGTTCTGAAGAAGTTCCTGTGGGAATGAAAGTGCTTAACTCTTGTGTTTATACTGAATAAAACTTAGTGGTTTTTTGGTGTTCTGGCATTGTTTGGACTGTTCTGTACTGCTGATATTTGTTACTGAGTTATTCATTATCAGATATGTTAACAACACTTGTACTAAAAGATGTGTCTCTTGCATGGGCTGTGAACTTTCCTGAGTGTCCCTTTTGGGTAACAGAAGAACAATAATCACTGACATTTAAACCTTTAGAAACTGTACTTAACAAAACCAATTTCTATACCATAGTCATACTAGACACTGGCCCCAAGACTGCAGCATGACTCAAGTTGACCTGTTTAATGGCAGAACAAAAAGAAGGAAAGAAACACTGTATCAAAAAATCCAGCCATTTCCAGGGAAAAATGAGAGAGAGATAGACAATGAAAACTGAGGGCTATTTTAGTTTGTTTCAGTCCTAAGAGCCCAAACACTAAAATGAATTATGCCAGAAACAGTAAGAGGCAAAATATTGCAATATGTCCAACAACTCGACAAAAATAATAATAAGAAAGACAAAGATGACTGATACAAAATATTGCAAAGATGTGTGAATTGTAATGATGAGCTAGCAGTTTATGCCAATGGCACATACATATTGATTGGGATAAGACTGTTCAGAACCAGTTATGGATAAAATGATTTAAATTACTTCAACAGACTTATTGTGCCATAGTAATGTATGGGAGAATAAACAGTAAAGCTGTTTACACAGCAGTATTATCTGAAGCACATGGACAGACATCAGTACGGACCTTCATGAGGTTGGTTTCAGTAGACTATTTATTATAGTAATCAAGATTCTGAATAGTGCAGCCTGATACATTGATATCAGCACATGCAGAAATACCATTTCTAGATAAGGTAAACCATTCTTTGTGATATCATAGACTATAAACACTAACAGCAGCCCTCCTTTCAGTGGTTCACAACCCAGGCAGTTCTGGGAAAATTAGGAGTAACACATAGAAAGGTAAGCCCATTTTGGCTCAAAGCCAAAGGAATCATTCAGAGTTTTATGGTAAATAGTGGGGAAAAAATGTAATTGAGACTGATATGAAAAGTATTCCTTGAAGGCAGCAGTTAAAAGCACATGGACTGGATGTAGACATTCTATGTATCCTAAAACAATGATTGCTTCTGGCTAGCAGAATGTTTAAACAAGACGTTCGAATAAATTAGCAACATATCTAAGTTAAATGTATTTGTTCTTGCCAGACCAGCCAGTTTATCTTTTTATGTTTCAAATGAATAAAATGTTTCTTTTCTTTAGTGCTTTTTTATTGTATTTGCAAAATGTTTGATATGTGGTGGTGTTTATCTTGTTTGATTTACTTTGGGTCCTTTGTGAGGTTGGAAAGCCACAGTGGGGGCATGATTGGATTTCCCTTTTCTCCATAGTTTTGCAATCTCCAAATATTTATTAGATATAAGTTATATAGTATGGATATGGGGTTACATGCAGAAAAGATGTACATTGTTTATAGTTCTGCATGGTTTTGGTAGGTTTCTCAGTGTACAGGTATGATTGAGCATATGATATAGTGGGGTTTATGGGTTGAGCTTGATATGATATAGTGAGGTTTATGGGTTGGCTTGATATGATATAGTGAGATTTATGGGTTGACTTGATATGATATAGTGGAGTTTATGGGTTGGCTTGATATGATATAGTGAGATTTATGGGTTGACTTGATATGATATAGTGGAGTTTATGGGTTGGGTTTGATATGATATAGAGATATTTATGGTTCGGGGTTCAATAAGTCTGGTATTCAGTCTCTTGGAGTTTGTGGAGTGAGCTAGGTGTTGTGTACTTAAGGACTATGAACAGAAATCCAAAGTGAAGAAAAATGCTGAGTTGAAGTGACAGACTAGGAAACATATCTTTCAGTGAGAACAGTCTGTGCTAATGAAAAGTGTAAAACAAAAGCAAAGCTTTCATCATTGTTGATCTCTAAGCCATATTTTGTTAAGGCCTATACGTTTATACTAGGCCAATGACCACCGTGGTCTTTACAAGCCTGTCCATGCAACCCAGATTTGTTTCGGTGTTCCTTGGACACCTCTGTGGTGGGGTATGTTAGTAAGGAGGTAGTTAAGGGTTATATGGAGGGCATGCTATTTGGAGATGAATTTACTTACTGTTGACCTATGTCCATCAGAGACATGGGGCCAGACCAGGGCACGGATTTGCTATTTTCAATTCAATGATCAAGGTTTCTTTTGAATAGGGTCAAAGATGAAACCTGCTTCATGTAGATGGATAGCTTATTCCATAACACAGGGATCCTTTGAAATGGACATATCAATCTCCCCAGCATGTTCTATTTATGTCACAGGCAATGTTCACATCCTTGGTTCTAGTGTTTCTGGTGCTGTTTATTTTGCGGATGTACAAGAGATCCATCAGAGCTGGATCTGAGGATGCCTAATTTCCTCTCAGTAACCTGTAGGAGGCTTGATTATAGACATAGAGCCTTAAGGTGATCTGTGTGGGACAGGTATATATACCCTGGATTTTCTGGGTGAGGAACCCTTAATTTCCTCAGCAGGAGGTCCCATGATAAGTGTGGACAATGAGACATTGTTTAATAAGACATTGCTTATTCCTGAAACTCACTTCAGATCATTTTGTAGAGCTTAGCTGTTGTCCAAATGCAACCAGAGATACTTTGCTCAGCGGTGATCTTGCTGATCAAGGCCATTCTGTTAATAACAGACAACTTCCCAGAAGATTTCAAAGAACCCTTAAGAAATCATTTTTTTAGGAGTATGTGAGTAGTGAAGTAACTTGACACTTTCCTTTGTAGATTTCTTGAAAGGTGTATTGTGCATAGGCTTGACATCCAATGCTCCTTCCTGTTGATAATATTGCATGTAAGCTGCTGATAGGCTAAGTTAAATATCCAGGAAGTCAAAATGCAGCATGTGTATATGAGCTCATTAATGTAGAAGAGCGCACTGGGGTTTATCTGTTCTGTGCTGTGCAATGAAGCTGAGAAATGTATCTGAAAGAAAGTATTCTAGATTTGTCAGTTATGGTTTTGCACTCAACACTGCAAGTTGCTGAGCTTTGTGATAACTTCAGTTAAGTAGAGTGTTTTATTTTTAAGCATCTCTGGGCTTGACAGTTTTATTCATTTTTTTAGGAAAAGCCTGTTTTGTCTGTGTGGTGTCCCATCTGGCCACATGATGCCAATTTGTCTTCCATTAAAAGAATGATACTTGCATTTGCCTTTTGTAAACAAAATGTTTAATTTTACATCATCCCATATGCGGCACACCCTTCCTCATGTGCATGCAGCTTTGGCTATGCCTACCCAAATATTGTTTCACTAGTTTAGTGTGGTGTTTTGTATGTGCAAGTATGTGTGTGTGTATGTATGTGTGAGCATGCGCGCCCATGTGTGCATGTTTGCATTTGTGTGTGTGTTATAAATATCTATTCACGTGTGTGGTATATATATCACTGAATTTATGAGTTAGGATTACTGCAGCTTGGGTACAATATGTATTGGATTACTGCTGGGTCTTTTCTTTAATTGTTGTCAACAAAGAAACTCTTGGGTGGGACACTTTGGAATTCTCACCAGACTGAATACTTAGAATTCATGAATATATTTTTATTTAACTGTTAAATCTTTAAGCCCTCCAGTTATAAAGTACCTTTCTCAGAGGTGATCCAGAAACACTTGTACTCCTCACAGACTTGCTTTTATAATATTAATTTCAGCTGTAATGCATTAACATCTCAGATGCATTCGTGTGTATCTAGTTATATATTTTATATATTTTATTTATGTAAATATTTTGTGACATCAGTTCTGTCTCTGTATGTCCTATTTCTTTAATCTGTTTTTTTTTTGTTTGTTTTAATTGGTTTTGAGTTTTATTTTGTCTTCTGTATTTGTTAGGCATTAGCTGTTTGTTGACTTATCTGATCCAATTGTCCAACTGGATTTGTTTTAGATATTATAGTGTCATTCATACTCATATAACACCTCCTTTGTTGCTTCTTAATTGTTTTGGAGTTCCTGTTGCTACTGATGCCTATGTTTTTATAGTCCTTTTCATCTCTACTGTAAATAAGTTCAATTGCTTCCTCACTAGGTTTTCTGCTTTGTCTGTTGCACTTCCAGTGTTTATTATTGTGGACATGATAGCTAATAGTTGGCTGTTGACAGCTGTTAGTTTGCAGTTAACAGTCCTATTTCATTTGTGATATTTTATTTTCTTTGCAGATGTTTGGACACTTGCATTCATATCTTTAAACGTTTTATTTAACATGGTGGATCAGCAGTCCCAAAGCCCTTGAGTTATGTTAAACTTTGCTAATTCAATTGAATTGGCTTGTCTTCTTACATTATGAGTGGAATTGTCATCACTGGAGGTGCAGTACGTTAACCACTACTTTCTGTCACTAACCATATTTTCAAGCAAAGCTCACCAGTACAGTCTTTATCGGGTTAATCACCGCATTTCATTTGGTGCAGAATTCCACCTACAATAAGTAATGTAAGTAATTATGGGTCTACTTTAATTAACCAAAAGCTGATTCCAGCTAATGCAAATCCATCGACATGTATACATCGATCCGCGAAATAAGTGAACTCGCAAAACAGTGAAATTACTGCGAAATTCGAAATGTGGAAGTGTTTTGGTTGGCCCATCTGAGCTACAGATCTGTAAGGTAAGTGTGCGATAGTTATGGACATTAGGGTTAGGATTAGGGTGCGGGTTAAGGTAAGTGCGTAGATAGGTAATGTAATATGGGTAATGTATTTAACGTTTAGTGTAGGGTTTGAGGTAGGGGTTTGGTTAGTGTATGTGTGTGTTTTTTTTTGTGTATAGCTCTGTAGGGTAAGTATGTGGTAGTTACGGACCTTAGGGTTAGGGAGGGGTTAAGGAGAGTGCATAGATAGTGGTGTATGTGGGGTATAGTGTAGGGTTAGAAGTAGGGTTTTGGTTGGTGTATGTTTGTGGTTTATTTATTTTGTTTGGGTGGGTAGTGTGTTTCGGGCGGAGGGGTTGGCCGAGTATGACAATTCGGTATTTTGAGTTTTGCGGTTTTGTGAGTTCGCTTTTTTCGTGGTTCGATGTATATGTGTCGATGGATTTGCATTCGCTGGAATCAGCTTTCGGTTAATTAAAGTAGACCCAGTAATTATCACCCATGTCTTCTGTGGATGCAGATTTATCTCCCTCAGTGCTGTTTAAAGTAGGGAATTCACAATTCCATCTCTCAGCAATTTATCCTGGAGACCTCACCAGGCTTTGCCCTTAGTATCTTGCTGTTTGCCGTCTTCATTAACACCTTCAGGATGACATTCTCTAATGTTTCAGCATTATTTTATGCTGATGACTAGGCCATCTAGGCTTCAAATTCATACTACCTCTGCACAGTTCTCCCTTAGTTTAAGTTTGCAACTGAATGTCACGAAAACTGAAAATTAGTTTCTTGGTACAGCGAAGCGCCAATCACAAGTCTCATAGAAGTGGTCTGTTACCTCAGCATTTGGGGGTGCCTCATATTCCAAACAGCATTTTAATTGTCTTGGTTTCCAAATGTATCCTTCTAGTTACCAGCCGTAGACTCTCCCAACTTTTATCAATTGAGTCCAGAAGTATAAAGACAAGAAGTGTATTTCTGCCAATATTTGAATACGACCTCTCAGCTGTGACTGCAGTATTCTGTGTCAACTGCTACAGACTCCCATTTCTTCTAAATAAAGTCTTACTAGTGGGAGTTGGGAGGATGGCTTAATGGCTAAGGTGTTTTCCTTACAAACATAAGGTGCAGGGTTTGAGTCTCACAAGGGGTAATTGGCTAAGCTTAAAATGGCTCGCAAGGGCAGTTAGCTTAGTACTAAACTATGAACCTATGTACCATTCCATGCTATTATGACACATCCCTGTACCTCACCATGCTATTATGATGCATCCCTCGCCAAGGCAAAAGTTATACCAGTCATACTAAGATCCATATTATCTGATTTACAGAATTCTTAGCCACCGTTCCTCCATCTCCATCCTTAAAAATAAAGTTTTTGCTCTTTACCTTCAATCTGAAGGTGCCAAATCCTTCAATATTCTCACCTCATAACCTCAAGTTATTTATATGAATACGTTACTAGTGATCATGATCTTAAAGTATAAAATCCAACTGATCATCAGGAACGTACTTATATTTACCTACTCATATTTCACATTCACGAGTCATTCATAAGCAGCTATCAGGATAAATAACTATATTTTGCAGAATCATTCATCTATGTCCAGCTCTTGGACTTGAAGAGGTATTTTATTAATGGCAGAATTATGCTCCATTTTGTTTTGAACTATTATACTGTTACATTGTAACCATGCACTACTTCTGTGTAACTTGTTAATAGGTTACTGCTTTATTTTGTAACAAGATTGTAGCTGAAAATAGGACCTTGAATACAGTCTATTTATTACCAAACAAACAAATAATTTCAGTAAACAGGCAGCAGGCAACCACACAGGTTTATAATATGTTCAGTTAAGTGATACTTTGAAGTGAAAATGTAACATACAGTCTTGATTGGGTGACCTGAATCAGTATAGTGGAGAAAGGGTCTAATGTGACAGATATCACTAAACTAAATTATGTTTTGTAGTATAAACACGTCATGGTAAAAGTCCATATGTTAGTGGGGTACAGTGCTCAATTAGTGGGTTCCAGTTCCCCAGTAGCACATGGCAGGCCAGCATGCAAAAATGTGATTCATTTATTTTCTTTCACTGTGACTCATCAGTTAATATTCCCTTAAAACTGATGGTAACCACCAACCCAGCTTGCTGTGGGGGTGAACCCCCCCCCCCCACATTTCCTTAATTTTATATACTCATCTTTGAGTATGTAATTCATCATGGACAATCGCATAGTGCTAAGGAGAAAAGCCAATAAAAAGCTTCATGTGCTGCCCAAAGCTATAATTAGTGAAAACTGATACTGCCTTGCAGAATTCAGCTAAACGTTGTTTAGTGAACTCATCTTCAGTTGGTTGAGTGGTTTCTGTGGATCCAGAGATGTTGAGACCATAACTTCATCGCATGGGATGTTGGTAAGACTGGGGTACTGTACTGTAGGTCATACAGGTAGAGAGGAATCTGAGTGGAAGAAGGTTTGCACTGCAGAGCTGCAAAGACAGTGAAAGGACTGGAGGGAATTTGATAAAAAGAGTAACACTGTAGGCTGGACACATGCTCTTTAGAGGATGGCAGAGGAAAGGGACTTATAATAATTTTTGTCGTATTGTTAGAAGCACATGGGAAGAATGGGTTTGTAAAGGAAGAAGAGAAGTGCTGAAAGGTTGGCATGAATAGCAGTTCAAAGAGCAGTAACTCAGGATAAACTTGAAGTGTTTTGTGCTAATGGAAGTGTGTCCGTGACATGCATTGTATAAAGTAGAGGTCTAATATAACTCAAGGGTTGCTGCACTTCTTGGGGCAGAGTAAAGAACAGGGAGGTCAGTGGTAGGAGAGGGTTGGTTTTACTGGGTTTGGGTCTTACACCTGGAAAGATATAATAAAGCATGGGTTCTTTCTTCTTTCATACTGGGTAACAGTCTCCCCCACCCCAAAAGAAAACTACCTAAAGTATCATTTTCAGATTATCTAAATATGGACATTCAATACAAGAAGGTAGTATGGACAGCTAAGGGACACTGGGAGTGAATACCAGTCTTCCCAGTCAAGTGTTATTCTTCCCTTTGTTTTTGTTATCCAAACAGTGAGGTTGCAGTGGGCATGATTAAAGGGTGCAGGGATTACAGAAAGCACCAAGGGCTGTTGCTAGTCCTGTTACTGACTTCTGATAACTCCTAAAGCTATCCTTACCCCGGGACTATAGTGTGAGAAGGTGCTTGGAAAGGAATTGATTTTTTTTTTTTTTAGCTTTATACAGTATATATATGAAGTGTTGATGTCATTTACTAGGGAATGTTTTTTTCTGTCTTTCTAGACATGATTTAAAATTAGTTGCTTTTAACTGGTTTTAAGACAGTTGTTAAGCAGCTGTGTTCTTTGTCACATTGCATAATTGACATTGTATTAAGTATTTACTACTTTGTTTCTGATTATATTTTATTAGTTAACTAATCAATGACAGTAAAAAAGGATGCTTGTCTTTCTTTGTTATGATTGGTGAACCACATGATGCCTGAGTGTAGTTCTAAAACTCCATCTCTAAAGGTACAGAGAGAGAGAGAGAGAAATAGCTTAAAGAAAGGCAATAAAAACTTTAGAATTTAAAAGAACCTGTAAGAGTCGGAGTGAATGTCTGTAGTGCATATACATTGAAGGGAAAGAGGAAAGGTATGATAGAAACCTGTAAATATTTTAGAGTGGAATTTATGAAATCCAAGGGAAAAACAATATTCAAATAGCAAATTATATAGAAATAAGGGTTCATAGGTTGAAGATAGATATTTCATAGGTAATATGAGAAAGCATTTCTCCATTGAAAATGTAGATAAATGAAAAGAGTCCTAGAGAAAGTTGCAGACTGAGAAATTCTGGCAAGTTTCAGGGGTGTATAGGAAAGTAATAAGCCAGCCCTGGTGAGGTATATGTGGAAGTAGGGTTTTGCCTAGCAAGGAGCCAAGGTTTTCCATTTTACAAGAAGCTGAGTGCATTAAGTGCCTTAAGAAATTCATGTTTGCTAATGACATTTCAGATTTCTATAATGTACAACAGAAGTCTTGAAATATCTCAAGACAATCAGAAGTTTTTGTTTTTCTTGGGCTCTTGAATGTTAAACAGACATTTACTATGTATCACAGTGGCACAGCAGATAGTGTTGTTGCTCACAGCAAGAGCTTCCCTGGTTCGATTCTTGGCTGGGGTGCCTTCTGTGTGGAGTCTGCATGTCCTCCCTCTGTTCATGTGGGTTTCCTACAGGTGCTCTGGTTTCCTCCCACATTCCAAAGACATGCAGTAGGTGGATTAGACATTCTCAATTGGCCATAGGTGTGAGTGTGTGGTGTGGATGAACTACCATGGCAGGGCTAGCCACCAGCGGTATAAACCTTGGCTCTAGATGAGTGTCAGTATTGAAGTGACACCCCGATCCCAGGTGCAGTAAAGGGATTGTGGATGGATGGACTTATGGTGAATTTATTCATAGGCAAAAGTTGTAGCCGTAGTCTTTGAGGTGAATAGCTATCTTTTTAAAAATTAGATAATATAAAATAAGGCTGCAGTAACTCCTAAGTTAGATAATAAATTCTATGGTGGATACTGCCTGTCTTTTAAACACATGAGCTGTGTTTCAGTGGTATTATTGGAGTCTAACCTTAATACGGAGAAAATGTCTCTTTCATTAATTTACTTTGTTAGACTCTGCTTTTATCTTTATTCTGAATAAGTAAATAATTTGTTGTGTATGCTTGATAGTAAAATGGAAACCTGCATCCTTCTTTGGATGGAAGTCGCAAGAATTACTACACTGAGGTACTCAAGATCCAAATAAAAATATCAACAAGAGTAAAACTGCCTTGATTGTTGTATACTGGGCCTATAAATGAATGCAGTTTTCAACACAACTCTGAAATCCCTAGTTGTTAAGATTATTTTTGTTACAAAATAGCTCACTGTGTACCTTGGCATTCATTTGTAGTCACAACAGAAACCTCTGTTTTTTTTTTTAACTGAATTTTTCGTTTGTTAGTCTTAGGTCAGGAAAGATTGTTCACATTCCTTACTATTTTTGTGGTGTATGAATGAAGCTGTAATTAAAATTAGCTCATTGTCTGATCCGGTTGTCTGCTAAATGTTTCCTCCCACAGTACAAGTGGGTGAGAGAAGAATAAATTCCAGGGAAGAGAGAGCATCAGTTCCAGTCAGATAACAATTGATTAGTTGTGATCATACTGTGTTATACCAGAGAAATGTAAACAGATCTTGCATTTAAAAATTAATCCTGTTTTATAGACCGTTTTAGTGTCTAATGAGTCAATGGCAGGTGGTGACTAATTGTAGCATCAGACGATTAATGTCTTGGTTTCACTGATATACCTATTCATCCTACCTACAAACTAGGTTTAACACTTTCTCCTATTCTAATTTGCTATCCCTTCTCATTTCTGATCTGCTATTCCTTCTTTTTATTTTATTCCATGCAGTTTACAGATAAAGAATTCAGCTGCAGCCGTGTTTCTCATCTAAAACAAACAACTTCTACAGTTGACACATATTTTATGTATTCTGATTCTTCATTTTATAAAATTATCTTTAATTATACAACGACCCTCCATTAATATTCCAAAACGTGCACGCTGATTGGTCAGCATGCACATTGTAAATGAAAGACTTATACTAATGGAAAAAGGTCCAGTTGCCCAGACTTTTTCCATTAGTATGTCTTTTTTTTTTTTTTTTGGACAGCAACGGAGAACGGAAGAGCACCGTTGCTGTTATCTCGCTATGTTAAATGAGTTTAACATAGTAAGATATCTTAAACAAAAGCAACGGAGATCCTTCTTTCTCTGTTGCTTTTTTTTTTAAAGCTAACTCGCTATATTAAACTCTTAACATAGTGAGACAAGTTTTTAAAAGCAATGGAGAACCTCCTTTCTCCGTTGCTTCCACACACACAGTTCTGATGTATTGCGTAACCATACGCATGCGCAGTACATCAGAACTGCTGCAGAATACCAGACAGCTGCGGAAGGGCAGCAAGG
Organism: Protopterus annectens; assembly: GCF_019279795.1. Classification (NCBI taxonomy): domain Eukaryota; kingdom Metazoa; phylum Chordata; order Ceratodontiformes; family Protopteridae; genus Protopterus; species Protopterus annectens. The sequence goes on from NC_056739.1 coordinate 959,552,667, forward strand.
AGGCATTATACAATGCCATTATTTAAGAAAAATAATAATTTTTTTGCTTAAATAATGTCATTATATAATAGCAATAACCCACTTCTGGGTGTGGGTAATGCTGGATTTACCCACTGTTGTCTTTGTTTGGCCACTCGGGCTTTGCCCTCGTGACAAAACCACACCAACCATGAGTAAATCCAGCATTGCCCACACTCAGGTGTGGGTTATTGCTTAAATATTCCATATCTTTAATTATTTTACCAGGACCTGTTCTTCCTGCCATAGTTAACATTAATTGGATTGATCTACATTATCCCTATATACCATCTATGCTGTTTGTTATCAACAGTCTGGAATTTTCTGCAGTCAGTTAGAAAATATACCATAAAAAGTAAAATAATTTTGGCTTATTTCTGTGCTTTAAACTCTAGACAGATTTGCTCCTTAATTTAAACTTGCAGTTATTTAAAGTCAAATATTAATTGAAGGTTATAACGATTCATAGGATGGTTTCCATCTGCTTCAGTTTGTGTCTTAGTTACTTGTCCATACTCTGATCAGTAAATAATTGCTAACCTTAATCCTCATGTCCTCCACTTTATACAAAGGGTCATCTGTTAGAATGTCTGTTAATAAGTTAATCTGAGAGCAGAAAATATCAGTGTCTTTCTTCTCTGGCCGCAGACACTAATGCATGATACTTCTGGAGTGCAGCTCTATCTAATCACATGCATTGTCCATGAATGCATGGACATAAGCACAACTTCTACACCACCCAAATAGAAACTGAGAGTACTGTCCCTGTATTAGAGAGATACACTTTAAGGTATGTAAGGAAATATAACACAATATGGTATGATGGCTGCAGTTATGTGTTCATCTGACACTAAAATTCCTGTTAATGAGAGCATTGTCAGAAAAGTTAGGACTTATTGCTCTTTAAAAAAATAACTGATTCACTTATACTGCCATACATTCTGCCCTGTAAAACAGAGGAAAGACAGCTGTTTTGATTGAAAAAGTTAAACAAAAGCTTAAAAACTTTAAAAAAAAAATAGAATGCATATTTACGTGTGTGTGTCTGTGTGTGTGTGGTAAAAAGTGTTGTAAGCATCATGATTATATAAGCTATGAATTCTGGTGGTGTTAAGACTTAACACTGTAGTTGGAAATAATTGCCCTATTTGTCTCACAGTAAAACAGGCCTGGGCGTTGCTAAATATGACTGGGAATTTTATTACTAAGAACACAAGAAGAATTTTAATATACTTTGAGACTATTAAACAAATATTTTTCATGACTCTGAACATATCCCCTCACCACATTCTACTGAATATCATTGAAATATGAGTAAACATGGTTCCTGTTTGTGAGTGGACCATGGAAGCAACCGTTCTCAAGTAGATCTTGGTGACAAACATAAAGTCCTTGTTATTCTAGCATGCGACTTGCATGGTATGAGTATTTCATGTAAGTGTGAGTGTGCGATCATATGAGTGTTATGTACACATGTAAATGTCTGGGGTGTGACATTTTGAATAGCTGGAGTAGCACTAAATAGCACGAATCTTGCCTTTGGCCTGGCACATCATCTATTCAATGGTATGCTATGCAGCTGCAGCTTAGATTAGATGCAACATATTTACAGCAAATATGGATGTGCTAGGAGATTCCCAGAAGTAGTGTTGCATGCATTCAATACATCCAGTGACTCCAGTATAGGATACAGTTCCATCATGAGCAGGATGGCAGCCCACAGCTTCTGGCCAGCTCAAGGAAATGAACAATAACCTGTACATTGCTTAGTACACTGTGCATTCCTGCAGCAAGTGGACAGCTGTCAAATGTGAACTGCCAGCTGAGATCTCTAAGGTGCATTTCATTGTAGCCCGCATACCTAACATATGTAAATAAGGCTATGGGCATTTCTTTTGGGTAATGTTTGAAATCAAAATATTTTTGATGGTGCTGAAATCTAAGTACTATGAAGTGGATATGTAGAAAGATAAGCAGTGATGGGTATGTGGAGAAATCTAAGCATCAACAGTGAAGTGTAGAAATTCAAGCTTTGTATAGGGTGACAGTAGAATTCTTGGTAGGCAGAGAAGGCATTCTACACATTACATAGGGCTTTGAAGAGAGATGAAGAAGCAGTCAAACACACTGAATAAAAAAAGACAGATGAAGATGAAACCGTCACAGCAGTGGACTGCACATTTCATATCAGCTGTTCTATAGGCACGTTATAAACATTAATAACCTCGAGTAAGGGGGCATGCTATTAGGACTGGATGCTCTGTATGTGGTGGGAATGTGGGTACACTGGAAACCTTTATATAATGGGTTTGGGGACATAGACTGCATCTCCTATGTGCTGTGCATGTCATTGATGTTGTGGTTGTTTTATAAACATTAATACCATGGGTAAGGGTCACAGGCTGCCCCTGATGTGTACTGTACATGTCAGTCTGCTATGGCTGTTTTATAAACATTAATATCATGGGTAAAGGTCACAGGCTGCCCCTGATGTGTACTGTACATGTCAGTGTACTGTGGGTGCTGTATAAACATTAATACCATGGGTAAGGGTCACAGGCTGCCCCTGATGTGTACTCTACATGTAAATGTGCTGTGGGTGCTTTATAAACATTAATACCATGGGTAAGGGTCACAGGCTGCCCCTGATGTGTACTCTACATGTCAGTGTGCTGTGGGTGGTTTATAAACATTAATACCATAGGTAAGGGTCACAGGCTGCCCCTGATCTGTACTCTACATGTCAGTGGTGCTGTGTCTGCTTTATAAACATTAATACCATGGGTAAGGGTCACAGGCTGCCCCTGATGTGTACTGTACATGTCAGTGGTGCTGTGGGTGGTTTATAAACATTAATACCATAGGTAAGGGTCACAGGCTGCCCCTGATCTGTACTCTACATGTCGGTGGTGCTGTGTCTGCTTTATAAACGTTAATACCATGGGTAAGGGTCACAGGCTGCCCTCGATGTGTACTGTACATGTCAGTGGTGCTGTGGGTGGTTTATAAACATTAATACCATAGGTAAGGGTCACAGGCTGCCCCTGATGTGTACTGTACATGTCAATGTGCTGTGGGTGCTTTATAAACATTAATACCATGGGTAAGGGTCACAGGCTGCCCCTGATGTGTACTCTACATGTCAATGTGCTGTGGGTGCTTTATAAACAATAATACCATGGGTAAGGGTCACAGGCTGCCCCTGATGTGTACTGTACATGTCAATGTGCTGTGGGTGCTTTATATACATTAATACCATAGGTAAGGTCACAGGCTGCACCTGATGTGTACTCTACATGTCAATGGTGCTGTGTCTGCTTTATAAACATTAATACCATGGGTAAGGGTCACAGGCTGCCCCTGATGTGTACTCTACATGTCAATGTGCTGTGGGTGCTTTATAAACAATAATACCATGGGTAAGGGTCACAGGCTGCCCCTGATGTGTACTGTACATGTCAATGTGCTGTGGGTGCTTTATATACATTAATACCATAGGTAAGGTCACAGGCTGCACCTGATGTGTACTCTACATGTCATTGGTGCTGTGTCTGCTTTATAAACATTAATACCATGGGTAAGGGTCACAGGCTGCCCCTGATGTGTACTGTACATGTCAATGTGCTGTGGGTGCTTTATAAACATTAATACCATGAGTAAGGGTCACAGGCTGCCCCTGATGTGTACTGTACACGTCAATGTGCTGTGGGTGCTTTATATATATTAATACCATAGATAAGGGTCACAGGCTGCGCCTGATTTGTACTCTACATGTCAGTGGTGCTGTGTCTGCTCTATAAACATTAATACCATGGGTAAGAGTCACATGCTGCCTCTGATCTGTACTCTACATGTTGGTGTGTTGTGGGTGCTTTATAAACATGAATACCATAGGTAGGGGTCGCAGGTTGCCCATGATGTGTACTGTATATGTCAATGTGCTATGGGTGCTTTATAAACATTAATACCATAGGTAATCGTCAAAGGCTGCCTCTGATCTGTACTGTACATGTCTGTGGTGCTGTATTTGCTTTATAAACATTAATACCATGGGTAAGGGCCACAGGCTGCCCCTGATGTGTACTCTACATGTCATTGTGCTATGAGTGCTTTATTTATTTATTTATTTATTTACATTTGTTTACCAGGAAATTCCAACTGGACACAGGTCCTTTTTCAGTGGAGGCCCGGGGAGAAAAGCTCCACAGAACAATAAATGAGCAGCAGAGTACATGAAGAACAATTGATAAACATTAATACCATGGGAAAGGGTCACCAGCTGCCCCTGATCTGTATTCTAAATGTCTATGGTGCTGTGGTTGCTTTGTAAGCATTGAGATTGTCCCTGCTGTGTTCTGTGCATGTCAGTAGTGCTGTGGGTGCTTTATAAACATAAAAAAATTAACAAGCACAGGAATCTGTCTAGTTCGAAACTCACGACCATGAGTGTTGAGGAAAAAAAGAAAAAAACAGAGAACCTACTGGTCTTAAAACTTTGTTGAGGATCTCAGTCACAGTAATTTCCAAAAATCATAAAATCCAGGTAGTGTTTCAAAGCAACAAGCCTTTATTTGTCACAGATAAGTGATCCTCAGTAACAAAAAAAATCAGAAATATTTTAACAGTGTTGAACATATCAGCTTTTATATACTTAGAAGTAGGTGTGGAAAATATACATATTGTTTAATTTTAAACCAGCCTGTTCATGGAAAACAATACAAACAGAGATATAAGTGCATTTTAGAATAGCAAGTACCCAACCCCACATACTACTACTACTGATTAGACCAAACTAAATCCTAGTTAAGGAAAACACTACCTATTTGTTTGCAACCCACATTCCAAGAAATTAAGAAAAGCATAACATATACATAAAAAGACTTTTAACTAAAATCGCTTTTGGCTAACTAATGCAATAAAGTCTTCATCAGGTCTGTGACAAGAAGTACAATCAAGAAAACACATAGTTATCTAACCATAAACATAATCAAACTAGAATAGTATAAATATAAAAATACGTCTGTCTAATAATATCTGGTAAATATACATTTGTGTGTATTAGTGTGCATAAAAAACTAAGTTATTAATAGCTTAGAAAAAAATGTCAGTGCTTTTGTGATTGAGTTCATCCACAAAGCTTTAAGACCACTAGTTTCCCTGCTTTATAAACATTAATACCTTTGGTAAGGGCACAGAGTGCCCTCGCTGTGTGGTTTCTATGTCAGTGTACTGAAAATCAGCTGGAGAAAGAAATGTGTGAGAAAGTTGTTAATTGCTCCCTAATTCACACAGTGTTTCTCTCGAGCAGAATGGAGTCGTATTCAATTCTATAGAGTTGCCACCTTTTCAAATATCAAAGTGGGACTTAAATGAAAAGTGTGAGATTTTGTATGACAAATTGTACCCAATATCAATGCAAAAAACTGTTCTTCACTTTTTTGACAAAATGGAAGCTTACTCATTTAGAATTTGAGTTTATCCCATTGTTTAATATAACATCAGAGGGTTTCAGATACAAAATATTATGCAATTATTAGAAATAAGATTGGGAATATATTTTGTCCTAAAATCGGACATATTTGCATTTTTTGATGTTTTTTTTTTTTCTACGGGACACAACTGCCGAATTAGGGACTATTTTGCATACAGAGGGACAGGCGATGACCCTAAAATTCTAATGCTGCTTTTATAAAACAAATGATAAACATGTGCTCATTTCTGTGGATAGATGTTTGCCCTCATGTAAATCACATTGAGAATAACTGTAACATTACTTTTACTGCACATAAGTACTGTGTTCAGTACTAGCAGAACCTCAGAAAAATGAAAGCTGTCAGCCTGCTCCATGGAAAAGAAATGGCATGCAGCTCCTTGTGTTAGAAGACTTTCAGTGGCTGCACGCACCCTGGAGGTCACTCTGTAAAAAAAACTTAAAGCGGTAGTACCTGACTTTGTCATAAAGGAGGGACTCCAGCAGAAAAGCATTTAAGGGCAGATTACCTTCTGCACATTAGGAAAAAGCATTCTATTGTGTTCTTTGTCACTTGGCAGCACCGATCGTAGGCCCTCAGTACATGACATTATTGTCAGCACTTTCATCTTCACATTCTCAAGACCCTCGAAGATTGATGTCACTTCAGCTAAGATCAAAACTATGTTATCAGACAGACTTTTTCCAGGAAATGACTAGTACTCTGGTTTAGCATCACTAGTTCTTAGCCTTCCTGATACAATTCAGTTGGCGTCAGAACCAAGCATATTCCCACCAGCAAACAAGCCATGTACAGCAAACAGGCAAAAGTTAATACACCTTTCAAGGTGTTTTCTGAATCCTCTAGTGTTGGTGAAAGATGATGAGAAAAACGCTGTAACACAAAGCTCCACAAAGAAGCCACCTGGTTAATGTGGTTAAAAAGTAACTTGTTATAAACTGAGTCACTGAACATTCTAACCAGACAAAATATGGTTAGCCTGTAGTTTCTGATGAGGAAGGAAAAAGTTTGTACACCTGTGAAAACAAGAAACCGCTAATGATTCAAGAGTGGATATTTCACCCAAATGGGTACCTTTAAGAATGTGAAAGTGGGCAGAATCTAGCATGGAATGTAAGTCACTCACTAGTCAAATTTAATTGAACAGCTAGGCTAGCAAATGCTAAAGCTAATTTCATTTCAAAGTGTATTCCAGCTTTATGTAACTAAAAGAAAAGTTACACAACCCGCTGACTGTGGATTCAGTCAAATTATCCAAAAATTAAATTTTCTCTTTTTATTACTTTTCTTGTACAACAAATGCTTTTTTCGTATATTTCTCTTTAAGATGTTCCTTGTTTACTGCATTTCTGGAAAGATAGTCAACACACCTTACACTGGTTTAGATTGCAGTAACTGAGCTTGCAGTTGTTTACAGAAAGGCAAGCTCAGAAATGGATGAAACAGCTGTAGATTAGTAGATTCTTGATCCAGTCTATATTCCATTAGTATATGCGAAATCAATGCTATGTATAACCTGCTGTTTGTTCTTTTGTCTTATATAACATCTATGTAATTTTTTTTTCATCCTGTAAATGTAACTTGTATTCTCTTTTTGTAACTCTATTTTGTAACTAGTAATTTAAACATGTACTTACCATTTTGTTTGGAGCTTTTCTCCTCGGGCCTCTACTGAAAACGGATATGTATCCAGCTAGACTAGCCCGGTTAACAAATGTAAAATAAATAAATAAAATAAAATAAATAAATAATAAATAGTAAAGTGCTTTTCACTCCTTCAGATTGATCAGTGCTATGAGAACAGTGAAAAAAATCCTTTAGAATCCTGCCCTATATTTTTCCTGAGCATTCTATAGGTCAGTTAGATATGCTCTATTGCTTACCTGCATACTGTCTGGCAGCTGATGGGGAGGTTTAAGGCTGTGAGCTGTAGCTGCTGTGGAACAGGTTTTCATTCCCTCCTCTCTTATTTGCATGTACTGTATGACCTTGAGCAAATCACTTAACAAGACATTCCTCACAGGCTGCCACTGAAAGGGACTGTGTGTCCAGTGGGCCTACCTAGTTAACAAATTATTATTTTTATATCTGCAAACTAGCCAAAGCACTCCAGACCAGAAAGGAATCTATTTATTGAACTTGCACACTACTCTTTGCATAGAAAACTTCACAATTCAACTCACACTAGGAACAGTACATGAAATGGTACAAATCTGGAACATCTCAGTTTGCTGCCTAGCAAACAGTAACCTTTCTGTGTGTATATAACACTACTTACTATCTCACCTTAACCTTTCCTAACTTATATTACCTTAAACATGCTGATGAGAAACAGTACAGTCTTCCTTAATGCATAAACTGAAAAATAACATACGACTTACACGGCAACATAAATTACGTTTGCACACATTTTGTTGTTTTCTTTTCTTTCCTATTATTGATTCGCATCATTACTAATGCAGATCAGCTTCTGGCACTGACAAATTCTACTTGACTTGCTATTTATGGCTGGCTGGATTTTCTACAGTTAACTGTAGCATTTTATGAAATGGCAATGCTTTGCAAGTCTTATGTAGCTTGAAAAATGTGGTTGTATTTGCTTGTTATTATTAATTAGTATGTTTTCTCCTGCATGAACTGCTTTATTTGTTATAGTGTGCAGAAGTATTCAGCCTAATAAACATAACTTTGTTTTTACCATGGTAGCTGATGTAAGAAGGAGAAATATACTGGTTTCTCCATTAAAAGTAGAACAGATCATTGGTATTGTCATCTTTGCATTAGATAGTTTTATTTATTTATTTATTTTTTACAATTTATTGACTTTATAAAATATTAAGAAAAGCAAAACTGTTGCGGCATATTTTATTTTTATATTACGTTGATATTATGACAAAAAGTCACTTAATGTTTTGTTAGACAGGTGCTATGAAATCTTATGCATCCACCTCTGCTGCCACCAGTTAAGTTGATGATATGTTTGCTTAAAGGCTTATTACTTCATGAAGTCAGCATACCCCCCCACACACACACACACCACCACAGCACACTGCATTCACAGTAGTGGAACACAAATCTGAGTACACGGGATCAGAATAAATCACTTAATTTTGTGATACTCTGACATCAAAGATAAATGTGTAAACTTCTGTACCACTGAAATGGCTGCACGTCAGGAATGGTCTGAGTCCATCTGGGTATTATCAGCCTGTGACCAGCTGCCCTCCCCCCATGGCCATGGATAACATGGCCTGCAGAGGGAGATCAAATGTCAATTAACGTCTCATATAAGCTCCAGCTGATGCAGTATTATCCACCAAGTCACCTGAGCAGCTCTGTTTGCTCATGTTCCTACATTTTATGTCACTGTGCAGATGCTGCACCTTGTCCCACAAGTTGTGCAGGTGTTGTACATCATTGTGCAGACCACATTGCAGACTATCACCACAATGCTATGGGTAGCAGCTGACTGTGTCTTGATCATTGATTTGCACATCCCCTGATCAATGCCAAGTGTTGCACCCAGGCCAGGGACGGACTTGGAGTCATGGCAGCACCACAGAACACAATGCCTCTCCCCTATTGGGTGTAGTTACATGCCAGAGGCAGTGTGGTTCATGGAATTTATCTGGTCTGGAGTCATCTGTGTAGGCTGAATAGAGATCACTGTTGCAGGATGTTCAATCACTAGTGAGGCTGAAAGTTTAGTATTACTCCACAGGGGCCTAGTATATAGGATGATGCTTGTGTTCCCTTTGCTGTTAGTGCTGCAGACCTCCTGGCAGTTAGTGCAGAAGACTAGGGCTCTGAACTGTTAATGGACTGCTTCCTGTAACCAAGGGGAACAGGGAATGATTCCTCCTGCCACCATTCGCCTACATTTCGATTCTGAGCAAGTCACTTAACCAGACAGTGCTCTCTGTTTGCCCTTGCAAATGGACAGTTGTGTCCACATCAGCCCAAGCTAATACAAGGAGATAAGTCCAATGGCATGGAGCAGCTGGTAGGCGCAGCAGTGGATGTGGTGCACTGGGTAGGGACAGCAGCAAGAATGAAGTAGGAGGAGCAGAAAAGGAATATCAGTACTAAAAAAAAAATGGTGGACTATACAATACAGAAATGCAATGGCTGTTACTGACCTGGTGCATCCCATACAGTCAGTCATGTAAATCATTGCCAGCTCAGGTCCCACATTTAAACCATCACTAAGTATGAATATCTGCTTCTGCTTCCTTGACAGGGACATCAGGAACAGTAGCTAGGTTGGAGTGAAAGGGCAATTGTACTGGGTTTTAGGGGGTTTGCTCAATCAATCCCAATCACTCTTTAGTACAAGACCAGCTTTTAAAACCCAGTATTGTATTTGCAGACAAATAAGAGTGCTGTAGTGCTCCCAGTGTGGTCTAAACTGTAGTAACTGCTTGCTGTATTTGTAGCAAGCAATTTGCTACACCTTAAAATAAACAAATGTCACTTTGTTAAGTAAAACCTGTGTGCTGTAGTGCTCTATGGGTTATATAAACTATAGCAACTCCTTGCTACATTTGCTGCTGGGCCTGTTGTGGATGTTCCATATGTTTGTGCATTGCCTCACTTGCTCCATTTGATGGCCAGTTGACTGTCCCCTGTAGTGACATGACCATTACCTCCTGTCATGCACAAACTGCAGCAGAGAGTATTTTATCATTGCACACCTTTCTGCATCAGAGTATTGAAGCCCAGTAATGCTCTTGCCCCCCCCCCCATAATGCATAGATACAACACACTCTGGGTATTCTGTATGTCATGTCCTTCACTAGGTGTCCTCAGCCCATGGTATGCCGATGTCCACAGCAGCACATCAACAGCCACTGTGCTGTTTTCTGACAGCCACATGCAACCCTTTCTCTGTGCCATACACCATGGGTATTGAGCAAAGTGCAGAGATACATTATGAGTTGCCAGTGCTACATACACAAATACAGGGAAAGCCTTCTACTTAAGCACTGTTAGAACAGTAAAACAGCTTAAATATGACTGTAAATTCTCACATCTATCAAGTTTTTAAACAAGAAAAATAGGTGTTAACTTGGTAATCCATAAGTAGAATACTATCTATCTTTTGCTGTTCTAAACTCTTCATGTACAGCCTTGCAGAAATAATAAAATACACAAATCTGTCCCATATACTAATATTATCACTTTCTCATATTATATAAGGTCAACCAATTACCAGTAACTGCTAGAGCTGTCCTCCAAATTAACCCTGTTTTAAAATACTCTTTAACAAGTACTGTTCCCCATTACATACCCTACAGATCCTCTGAAGTAAAAATGCCTTGTTCAAGGTGAGCCCATTATCATGGAATTCCCTGCTTGGTGCTTAAGATCTCAGACAAAAAAAAAATACAAGCTTACCATAAGCAGGAATATATGTACATCTTTCCATGGTGAAGGTTAATAGCTACATATTTTTTCACTCCTGCCCTTGTAGAGGTATGAGGATGTCCAGATATGAGTCTTTTGCGGCATAGAAACGTGCTATGATGTGATGTGACATCAGTGCTGTAAAAGTGCAGACATGGATATTTCAGCTGTAAATAGTTGTAACTAATAATTACTTTCTACATCACTACTGTGTACTGTAAATGCCATACTTTGTGTATCATCAGATGTCCAATGACCTAAAGCTATGCATGCCTAGTGGCTTGCATTATGGCTAAATAATCACCTACCTGACCAGCCATTTTCAAATTAACCAGTGCATCGGGTCCCAGTCGGTTGAGGTGTTCCTACCTCCCCTTCCCCTGAAAGGCTTGTAAAAGCATAGAGGGTCATTCCGGGAATAACAAGTATGGAAGACTTTCCCCCACCATGAAACTTGTTTTAATAAAGTGTTCCTATCTCACCTCCCCCTGAAAGGCTTGTAAAAGCATATAGGGTCATTCCAGGAGTAACAAGTATGGAAGACTTTCCCCCACCATGGAACTTGTTTTAATAAAGTGTTCCTATCTCACCTCCCCCTGAAAGGCTTGTAAAAGCATATAGGGTCATTCCAGGAATAACAACAAGTAGGGAAGACTTTCCCCACCACAGAACTTGTTTTAATAAGGTCAATATCCATTAAAATGCCTTGCCACCTGTAAACCTAACACACTAGGTCCAAAACAGCACTGGTGAATGTCCCCATAACTCCTGCTTGTAATCAGTTTATGCTGATAATCATTAGGTTGGAAGAGTTACACTTTCCTGTAGCCTTCTTTCTTCCCCATTTAAGGTAAAAACAGCGTGCTTTCTATTATTCAGTCAGACAAGCGTAGTGTGCTCTGCACCTCCAAACAGTGCATTTCTCAATAAACTAAGTGAAACAAGCGTGCTACAAAAGGGAATTGGAAAACGGGCTCTCTGCATTGTAAATTGAGAAGCAGGCATGGAACTGTGTGGTTTTTAACAGGAGGGCCTAGGAACAGAGTATTGGGTATATAAAAAGAAACAAAAAAGTGTGTTTGTACCTCATTTAACTGTAAGGCTTAGGAACAGAGTATTGGGCATATAAAAAGAAACAAAAAAGCATGCTTGTAACTCATACCTGCACATGCTGCCTCTATGCATCTGCTTTATTGGTTTAGCCCACTTTGCTCGCTCTGCGCTCCCACCCTACCCACATATCCCACCCGTCCCCGGCAGTACTACGTTTATAGTACCACTGGCACACCCCCTTAATTAGCTAACTAACTACACGTACTTCTAGAACCCAGAAAACACCTAGCACAATAATATACCCTCTATCCACCCCACTTTCCATATTAACCCACCCATAGCTATTCTATTCTGTCTAATCTTTTATCCACCACATACACTCAATACAGACCCTACCTGAGTAATTTACTATGACTACAGCTAAAACACTAATGCTGGTACCCTTAGCACCCCTGCTATTCATTCCTTATCACCTAAGCTCCTATGAATATGTACAGCATCTTGAAATCCAATACCCAAACTCTCAAACAGCTACCAACCCAGCATTTAATAAATTTATCCACCACATAACCACCCCCTCTCCTAATTCCTTGCCCCCAGTTACCATCACCCGACTAAATACCGCTACATTAGCTTAAAACCCAAAAGCTACGAAAAAATCATAAACAAATCTTTAAGACTCATAAACAATTTTAATTATGAAGGATGGCAACATCCACCCCAACCTAGCCCATCCACAACAGTAGACCCAAGCACACTATCTAACAACTCAATGTGTACTACCCAGATTGATAGACTTCTGAACTCATTTCTGGTCTGTCATCTCAACATCAGAAGCCTAAACAACAAGATCCATAGCCTACATGGATTCTTAGCTGTTCACTCCCCTGATATCTTCTGCCTCACAGAAACCTGGCTAAAACCAATAACCAAAGATAAAGAAATAACTCCCCCCACAGTACAACATCCTAAGACTAGACCAGATCTCCATGAAAGGTGGTGGGGTAGCTGTACTATACAAGTCTACCCTAACAATAACAATTGACACCCAACAGCCACCCCAGTTTGGCAATGCAGAAATTCTCATCACCAAACTAATAATAAACAAAAATAGATGCAGATACTTGGTCTGTATTTATATTCCACCTGGCAAGAATGATAATACTCTAGAAAATATCTTACATTGCCTAGCTTCTAACTATCCCCAGGAAACCATTGTCTTGGGGGACTTTAACATTGATTGGAACACCTGTTCCTCTGAAACTCCCTCCACCCATTTAAACCTCCACGGGTTTACTCAGATCATTGCCACCCCCACCAGATTTAACAAAAATAGAGTCAAAGATAGTATCCTTGATTGGATACTTATTAACAGTCACCCCCAAAAGTACAAGTCCAGTACATTAACTGATGTTCTAAGTGATCACTGCCTTACCTATATTATTAGACTCAAAGCCAACATTCCCAACCAGCCCACCTACAAAACTATAAGAAACGTCAGGAACTTTAACCTTGACAACTTCCAAAATTAACTCAAAGCATGTAATTGGAATGTCTTGAAATGACTCCCATTACAAGAAGTAGTTGAGTACTTCAATACCAGATTTCTGGCTATCCTTAACCACCATGCTCCTACTCGTATCATCTGTGTAAAAGCCACAGTTGCATCATGACTATCTAAAGAAACAAAAAACAAAATTTAACTAAGAAACAACACCTGGGCCAGGTGGCATGTTACCAAAGCCCCTATGGGCCAAGTAAGATAACAGCAGCTAAGGAATCAGACCAAAAAAGTTGTCATTCTAAACAAAAAAAAATCACTACACCCTCCTACAACAAAAATATCAGCTGAAACCTCAAAAGTTCTGGGCTGGTATTAACAATCTTCTCCACCCAGGCCGGTCCACCACTCCTACCCCATCAACTGCCCTTGATAAATCCCCTGTAGAAATTGCAAACAGCTTCAACCCCTTCTTTACTGAAACTATCCAGTCTCTAGCTACCCATCTCACTCCATCGGATACAAACACCATCTCTGGCACATCTGGCCCTGATCCACCCAGCACCCAACCCACCTTTACCTTTCAAACCATACCTACCAACCTGATCTGGACCATACTCAAAAAGCTAAAACCTACTACACTAGCTGCCGACCACCTCCCAGCTGAATATCTTCAAAAAGCAGCTGATGCCATAGCACTTCCCATTTTTATTCTGATCAACAGATCCATCTCAGAAGGATCCATCCCAGCAATATGGAAAATATCACGTTATACCTCTCCATAAAGGAGGAAGTTCCACGGAATTATCTAACTTTAGACCTATAGCCATTCTTTCACCTCTAGCTAAAATCATGGAAAGATGCATACACAAACAAATCATGCACTTTCTTATTCAAAATGGAAAGCTCGCCGACTCTCAGCACAACTTTAGGCCATTCCATAGTACCACCACGGCTCTTCTGTTGTTCTCTAATGGCATCAGTCTTCATCGTAACAACAACAAACTATCTTCAGCACTCTTCCTAGATCTCTCAAAAGCTTTCGATTTGGTCAGCCATCAGCTACTGCTCAATACCCTAGAAACCATCAGTTTAGATCAACATGTAATACAATGGTTTCATGCCTACCTAAACGGTAGACAGCAGGCTGTCTTATGGAAGGGCAAGCTGTCATCCCAACTTCCTCTAAATCTAGGTGTCCCACAAGGGTCCATACTAGATCCCCTTCTTTTTTCTATCTTTATCAATGATCTGCACACCACCATCCCAGGAGCCACCTGCATCCAATATGCAGATGACTCAACACTTGTATGCTCCGCCTCCTCTCCTACACAACTTCTAACCCTCACCAGACCACTTTCAGCACGGTAGAAACATGGCTAGCTAATCAGCACCTGCTTCTAAATCCTAACTAAACCAAGCTACTACTTTTATCCCCTAACCGTAGAATTCCTCCTCCTTCCTTCAACATCAAATCTAGCAATGACACCATTATCTCCCCTGATGACCATACAAAGCTTCTAGGTGTAATAATAGACAACAACCTTAAATTTGATAAACATGTAAATCACATTATTAAGTCTGTCAACAAAAAACTTGGCTCCCTGTACAGAGCCAAACCTTTCCTCACCCCCCTAGCTAGGGTAGCTATTGCAAGAGCACACCTCCTCTCTACCCTTATGTATGCCTCCCCTGTACTCACCAACCTATCCAAAAGTGATCTCAACAAATTATCAGGATGTTACAATCATATAGCCAGATTCGATACTGGCATGGCATTTAGCGACCACCATTGCCAGAACCTCAAAGCACTG
Organism: Protopterus annectens; assembly: GCF_019279795.1. NCBI lineage: Eukaryota > Metazoa > Chordata > Ceratodontiformes > Protopteridae > Protopterus > Protopterus annectens. Next base: position 959,567,951 of record NC_056739.1, read on the forward strand.
GGATGGCTAGAGTATCCTACCATTCTACAGTTCAACCAGCTTATAGTAGAGCATAAAATACTCCATCAACCTGATAACACCCCTGCCCTCAAAAATATTCTCACCCCTCATAGTACCCCCAGGCCATTATGCTCAGCTGACAAACTATTGATACTGACCCAAAAATCCAACAACTCTGCAGGCGATGCTATATTTGCCAACTCACCCGGTAAAAATCTGGAATCTACTCCCTACTCCCGTTACCAAGGAAACCTCACTACCCCTATTTAAAAGAGAACTCAAAAATACCTCATATCTCATTGGCTGTGATCTTGTTCTAAACCTGACTAACAACATCCCTACCTTGCTACCCAACCTGCTGTTTAGCCAAGTATCTATGCCTCATAGCATTTGAATGTCTAAGCATTGTGAATTATGAAATCTGATTGTATTCTATGTTCACATTTTCTGATACGTCTTTGCCAATCAGATGTAAGTCTGCACATTGTGTATCTTGATACTGCCTGTATTCTTTGTCTATATTTCTCTAAACATGTCTGCCTGAGTTTATCACTCAGTAATGTATGTACTGTCTCTTTTTTGGTATGTTGAGCTTTTCTCCCTGGGCCTCTGCTGAAAATGGACACATATCCAGTCAGACTATCCCGGTCAACAAATGCAAAATAAAATAAATAAAATAAAAAGGGTCTGTTTTTAACACCTTTATTGAATTATCACTTATGACATAAGCAAATTTACATTTATATAACAGTAATCAAACCATATTAACAAGTTCATGTTTACAACCATTATACATCACATATATTGCAATATATCATATAACCTAAGCAACATTATGCAATCCATTCAGGTGGCAAACAAAGTGTAGTAAACAAACAAAGTAAATAAGTTGCTATATGCTAACATTTTAGCATTTACGAGTATCTGTTTGCTCTAGCTCAGTCCTTGCAGCTTTTAATAATTCAAGTATTGTTGCACACTGCATTGTAAGTGCTTTTCCAGAAGTTGTATATTGGTTCAGTACTTGGAGTAAGTATTCAGCACCATGACATAGGTGTCTCAGTCATTGCTACACATCAAATACAATTAATATGATCTTCATTGAATTTTTCCAATGTCAGTTTGTATCCAAAATAGTAAAGGGCTGCTTCACTGCTCCTGATATTGCCTGGTACAGTAGTGGGCCAAGGAGCTACTGTGGGACAAATCCACAGTATGTAGCCGTGCTCTGTTTTTTAATAGTGCTTCTCCCACCATTCCAATTCAAGGCTTATTAGAGTGTATAAGAAAGACCTGTCAACCTACTTCTGTTTCTCCTTTTGTCTTGATAACTATGCAGATAGCAGTGGTTGTCCATAGGATCACTGTACGAGTCCGATACAACTCATAAGAGTGAGTGAGCAAGAGAGTCCAAAAAAGTGGATTATGAAGTTGACAGTACGTTTGTAACAGAACATGCACCATGTTTGAAACAATCTTGTAAAACAGAATGTCATTATTTTTGCTGCATGTCAGCATATCTTGTAGTTGAACCAAGTTTATGTCATTTTATCAGCTGAATAACTTTGAAAATGTCACCCTGTACATTTTTCATTTGATACCTTAACATTTATATATATTTGGTTTATATTGTGTCCAACAGTCTGTCTAGAAATAGTCTGTTTTATTCAAGATGATGTAGTTTCTAAGTAAACAAGTGGCCAAAAGCTGATAAGTGTTCAAGTGAGCTGTTACACTTGGCTGTAAGCCTTGATAAACCACAATAATTTTTATGGAATTAACTAAGCCATGGTAAATGTTTAAGGGCAGGCTATGTTTCATGCCTCTTGGAGATAGTCATTTTATTACAGTCCTGGTTTTGCCTAGGCAATGCCCAAGGCAGTATTTGCTGTTTCATTAAGAACATTTTAAGGTGTTGTTATATTGTTCTATCTTTATTTCTTAATATATTTGGTAGGCTAAGTGTTGTAACTTTTATATATTAATTAAACCATTAGAAAAACAGTCTATCTGAACTCAGATAATGCCATGCTGAAGCATGTTATAACTGTTGAGTGCAGAGTGATTAGCTGAGAGTCAGCAATGTAACTAAAATAGAGACAGTGAACAAAAATTATTTAAGTAATCCTTATGGTGGAAAAGCTATAGATGACCGTACTGTGGGAAAAAATGCATTTTAAATTGGGAGGAAGCGTGCAGTAAGCGGTTTCATTTGATCGCTCTTGTGCTTTTGTTTGCATATATTAAATGGTCTTAGGTTCATAGGTTCATAGTTGTTTACTGGACTAATGACCACAAGGGCCTTTTTAACCTAGCCATACATTCCAAATTTCTGACAAATTCTGACACCCTTCATAAGTGTAAGCATGGGCCTGGGAGATGAACCATTTACAGGTTATCTGTGACCATTAGAAACATAGGTGCCAAAAACGGGATGAATTTCTGGTTTGCCATCCAATTGTCCAAGTTGCACTTGAATTGGGTTAGGAAGGAACTCTACTTCACATGGATGGGGAGTCTGTTCCACAGACGGGGTACTCTCTGGGATGCATACCTATCTCTCCAACAGGTTCTATTTATATCCCAGACAAGGCTTAAGTCTTTAGAATGGGTAATTCTGATGCTGTTTGTTTTGTGGATATGCAGGAGGTCCTTCAGAGTGAGGTCTGACAATGCCCTGTATGCCAGGCATAGATCCCTGGATACTATTATGCATTTCTTCGCATTTAGTTTTAGTCCATGTCTAAATGCCAAGAAATGCATAATAGTATCCTTTGGGAAGTCATCTATCCCTGGTAACTGTAATATTGACAACACACCCCTTAGAGTTGACCCAATAGTCAGGGGCTCAGGGGCACACGTAGATAGCAATCTAGCCTTTGACCATTACATAGATCAATGGGTTAGTGTTAGGCTAACTGCCCTTGTGGGTCATTTTAGGCCTAAAAAACTATCTCATTTTGTGCATAAAATTATACCCATCTCCCATTGGAGTTTAGATTCATTTAACCCCTTCCAATATATGTATGTATATATATATATATATATATATATATATATATATATATATATATATATATATTATTCTAGTGATAATTACTAGATCAAAATATAAATGTTTGGTGGGAACCCGTGCATGCTTAGCTGCTGGGATAATTAGTCTGGATTTATGCTTTTTTATATTTCCTTTGTATATTATTAGAATGTTGCAGTGTATGTTCACCGATATTTAATTATTTTTATAAATGTTATTTGTCAGTTTGCTGGTGGTATTCCTGTTCAGATTGTTGTGGGATATTCATTACTAAGGCTGCTATTTTTGTTCATTCTATGAAATCAGTAAAGGCATACTTGACAAAAATGGACTACAAGAAAGTATGAACAGTAGTGATAACCCTCTCTGATGTAAGCACTGGACATTTGAAATGGCATAAGTCAAATGGAAAAATTTCAGAACAAAAGCGACAAGTCAGAGCTATATAATTAGATATATCAAGAATGGATTATACATTTTCTGTTGTGGAGGGCTAGCTGCTAGGATAACCGGAACAGTTAAAGACCACACTGCTATAGAGAAAACATGAGGGTCACCTTGTATCGTAGATGTTGCAGGTGAATAAAGGCTTATTCTGCAGTGGGAGAAGCTTTAGGAGGATCTGCTGTCAGCGTCTTTGGCTATAGATATATGAGGCATCCTTATATTGCATGCCTTTTCAGTGGTAAGTGGTATCTTTGTGTGTGTGTGTGTGTGTGTGTGTGTGTGTGTGTGTGTGTGTGTGTGTGTGTGTATATATATATATATATATATATATATATATATATATATGTATATGTGTGTGTGTGTGATTGTGTATTTTAGTAAAAACTGCAAGATACAAAAAAGTCTCATCAAAGCTAGTGTTCACTATTTAATACTTTCAAACTCCTTCAACGGAGGACTGTGAATATATGCAAATGACACCTTAAGGACATATTAGTGTTTCAGTAACATGGCTTCTTGAATGTCTGTGACTTTTTAATTTTACTTTTTGAGTCTTGACTGGTTCATTTAGGCAAATATTTCACCCTTTTCCTGTAATTGTCAGTTCAGAATAAATGGATTGTTTGATCATACATTAGAAATGTAGAGGTTATAAACAAACCTGATGTCTCACAACTCTGTTATAAGTTTCTTCAAGGAATGAACATTATTACAACAGCATGCATCAGACATGGCTCCATTGGTTAGTAAAGTTGGATTAAAATTGGTCTTCAGGTGTAAAAAATAGTAAGACAAATTCTGAACAAATCCAGCAGCTGAGAAATGGATAAAGTGTGGAAAGAGAGAGGGAAAAAGAGGGATAGAGAAAGACAAGAGGAAAGATGGAAAGTAGTACATTAAGGCAAGTACGCAGCACGACTATAGTAAATGGCAGGGGAGACACAGATCAGGTAGTAATCAAAGCAGAGGACATTGACAGCAACACAGTGTCATGTGGAAGGAAAGAGTCTTGGTAGGAGGAGAGAAGAATTAATGTTTCACTTCAAGTCAGCCATCAAAACAATCACACAAGAAGTTTTCAACAAAAGGCACAACATTTAAAAATACTGATTGCTGACTAAGGGTAAAAGTAGACCATTCTTGTGAAAGTCACTTGAAGTGCAAATGTTGTCATGAAAGGCAGTAGCTTTGTGAAGGAATGGAAGATCACTGATGCAACACATGAGTATCTTGTTTAATTTTGTAAGAAGGCAGTGGCTTGGAGAATTGTCAACTATCCTATTAGAAATCTTCAGATTTCAGCTCTGGATTTCAGTTTCAACCTCTAAATACAGTTTGAACCTCCAGGATGGAAAGAGTGGAAATGAAAACAAGTTGCCACATTTCCAGGGGTTAACTGTAGCCAACCTTTGAAGATATTAAAAGTAAATATATATATATATATATATCTATATATATATATAATGATATGACTATGTAGCATGTAATATTTGTGTGCGTTGCAAAATGTTAATTGACAGAGGCAGTGTTGCAACTGCATCATTTTCCTGTGTACCTCTTAAAAAAGTTGATGTGATTAATGTAGAATATTCTTGTAATGGATTTCTTTTATACATTTATATTTTCTGCCTTGTTTTGGCATTGGGAATACCACACTTATCTAACTGTAGGTTCCCACATTTTATCGGGTCTATGACATCTGATCAAACAACATTTTCAACGAATGGCTTATACAGCGAAAATGCCGTTAATCGAAATCGGCCACTAAATATATATACCAACTCCAAGATCACACTACAGTGAGGAAAAGGGAAATTCTCAGCACTTCACTGTAAAGCGATTTCACAAAACCGATTTCGATTAATGGCATTTTCGCTGTATAAGCCGTTCGCTGAAAATGTTATTCGATCGGATGTCATAGACTGCATTTTACCTGATTATGCACTGGTTTTGTGACCTCCTCAAATGAGCATAGAACCTATTAAAATCTGTCTTCTCAATTGCTTACACTAATGAGTGTTTAATATCTTTTGATCTCAATAAAATGTGTATGTTTAAAGAGGGAAATTTATTGTACTGGAATCAGTTCTTGTCTACAAACAAAATTCATCCACCAAATTATTTAATTGCCAGGTATAGCTTAAATAATAGTAATTGGCTTGATGTACAAGTCTGTAGGGAATCTCTTTATAATAAAATGATACTATCATTAGAAAATCATGGAAATACTACACCTAAAATTCTAGAATTAATGTATAATATCATTAATGGCTCTTTAAAGAGGCACTTCATTCATATCCAATTTATAACTATTAGATCAGACCTTAATTTCATAAATGCCTCATTCTGGAACTACTCTAATAAAATAAACACAGAAGAATTTACTATCAATAATAAAAAAAACTTTTCCTAAGATCTATATGGCAAACAACAATCTCCCCCTACTGGAAAATATATACCTGGAAATTCCTCCACAGATGCTACTTGACTCCACAAAAAATTGCAATAATTAATTAAAAAAAAAAAAAAAAAAAAAAATGAAATGTTGGAGATGCAGTGCAAAAAATTCTCATTGGTATCATATGATTGTTACTTGCAAGATGTTATCTTTATTTTGGAATGAATTTAGAAACTTCTGTAATGCATTATGGAATGATAAATGCATAATTTCTGATTCTCTTATCTTATTTAATGTGCCAGTTCCAGAGGTTATACCCAAAACTCAAGTACACATACTATGGTCAATCCTTGCAGTACCAAGAAAAGTTATAACAAAAAATTGGAAAAACAACTCCCCTCTTTCCTTTAACAATGAATTTATTTATTTAGCCAAGTTATTGTGTGATAAAGAAATTACTAGTATAAGGCTGAAAACAAAAAGTTCTACACGTAAATGAATTGCTTGGGAAAAGTTGCATTCTTTATTGCAGAAATTTTAATTGATTTCCTGAATATATATATATGAATGTACCATTTTGTTATGGACCTTATATCTAGTTCCTTTTTTTTTTCTGTTCTGTTATGATTGTAATATGTTTATTTTATTGTTCTTATTAAAATAAAAAACATTGTTGGGGAAAAAATGAGCATAGAACTCATTTTGAGATTATTTGACACAGAGGTGCAAACCTTGGCTGTAGATGTTTGTCACTGTTGCAGAGGCAGCCCGACTCCATGTGCAAAAATGGGAATAGGGATTATGGATGGATGGATTAACTCCAGTCACTTTTACAAATGTTTGCTTTCATTTCTTAGGGAATACTGATATGTGCAGCTCATCTATAAATTATCAGGCTCTCCGGTGATATGCACAGGCTGTTAAAGTCATTCTGCTTTGATGCGTACTGTGCAACACAGACCAGATGAAAATAGTCTTCATTTTGAAACGCCCAGTGTTTCACAGGGACTATATAACTTTAACTTGAATTGCAGACATGTTATGTTTATTAAAAAATGATGTTCCTGGTAGAAGTCTGAAAGCTCATTTCTGCCCTCGGTGACTCTAGAGTTATCAGGCAACGAGAGTCTTTTTAAAGCAAATCATTTGTTCATCTGACTCTATATTTTATTAATAGGTAACCAGGTAAAGCAGACTAGCTATGAAGTGCCTGTTGCTGGATTTGCAGGTATGTCCTGTGAGACTACAGTAATGGGAATGCTGACAAGTACTGCAAGTGACAATACAGATTAAGACACTAGGTTCAGTGTTCACAGTTGTTAAAGTAAATGAGACATAGTCAGAGAAATGACCAATGGAAGATACACTGGTTATAGATTTAAAGTCTGCTGCTCTCGCAGACTATACTTACAATAATACTTGCATGCTGAGCTCTGTTCCAGTAACTGCACTGTGCACTCTTGTCTTGGATTGGCCAGCAACAATCCAATGTGTCATTTAAGTATGACCAACTAATATTCAGTTTCACATCTGGGAACAGAAAACGTGAGTGCAACATGAGCCTTTCAAGGCCTGCACTTTGCATTACTGTAAAGCTGGGCATGTAATGCTTGAGGCCATAATACATTTCTTAAGTTTATTTATGTATTTGTTTGTTTGTTAACTGGATAGTGGACTGGTGCCAGGCCACTTTCATGGCTGAAAGTGGCCTGGCATCAGCCAACTATCCAGTTAATATACACCAGTAACACATTTAATAACACCAGTGATATATTTAATAAACATGTGAGCTTTGCTCATATTTTACAGTGGCCATTTCTTGACACAAATATTACAGTGACCAATCAGAAAGCATTTAAAAATGTTTCACATATGTATACCTTTATACAGAGATAACAGTGGCCTATATGTGTGGCATGGGTTCCATGGTACTTACCTCTGAAAAATTGCTAGAATGCTAGAAGTCCATGCAGCCAAACAACAAACAGGGAACAAGTGACAGGTGTGGTATTTTATTATTATTAAAAAGGATTTGGAGATTATCACTTTTTAAAACAATTCTATTAATTCTAATTATATGATGGCACTTTGTTGCTTTTCTGTGGCTTGTTGCTGCAATGAGTCTTTTAGGTACGGCTTAGTATTATTCTGTCCATGCATGTGGACTTACACATGATGCTGTTTCCACAGTACCTCACTTATGTGCTCTACCTGCCACTCAGACTGGCTAAGCTGTTAGTTTTGTTATGATCTACAAATGCAGCATCATTGCTGAGGGCTAAGCTGTTCAGAAAACACTGTTTCCATTTTTTTTCTTATCCTGGGACACTAATGTACTTTTCATTGTTTAGATTGTCATCCATGCTGAAGTTGTGTCTAATGATGGGAGTCAACTGTGGGAACATAGTCTAAAGCACTGTGCCAAAGGGTCAAAGGAATCTTGCAAAAGTTAAAGGTGGAGAGTTTCTTTTATATGTTGGAATATTATATGTGATGTGACAGGAGGGCCTTTTTCTTGCTGTACAATGCAGGTTGGCTACCTCTGTATGAAATATTTCAAATAGGGCTACAGTCTTAGCAACTTGGAAAGAAATTATGCCACAGTATAAACAAAAAATGATTGATTTCAATAATTGGCTTAGTTTTTTGTGTCATTTCAAGGGGATCCAGTTCTTGTCTGCCTGGGAAGCCATGGTCGACAAACATTGCTGCTTTGCTGGAGATGGTTTGCACCTGGCACCACTAGGTTTTTGGCCAGGCATAAGTCTCCACCACAGTGCCTTTTTTAGGCAAGGTCTTGAAAACAACATTACAAAAAGTTAAATTAACCAATCAGAACAAAATAAGGGTCATGCTGCTAAATGGAAGGAGCTTAAATCAAAAACTGCACTTCCTAGAAGCATTTCTATCACTAGAAGATGTAGATGTATGTGAGTCACAGAAACCTGGTTTAAGGCCTCAGAGAGTACCCCAGCCCTGCAAGGTTACAATGCCTTCCCACCTTTAGACTGCAAAAGGAATGTGTAAAAACCAAAGGAGGTGGTGTTTTTATCTATATTAGAGATAAATTCACCTCATGTCTAGTTAGACTGAACAACTCCATGGAGTTACTCCATGTCCAGGTTATGGTGGGTAAGACCCCCATTCAAGTCGTAGCCAGTTAGAGATCCCCCTTCGTGGGTCACGACATCCACAAAGGCTACTTAAACAAGCTGAGGACAATCCAAATTACCAATCACACTGGTTATGTGGGATTTCAATTATCCCACCATCAACTGGGAAACCTACTCAAGCCCAAACGCGAAAGCCCGAAAGTTCCTTGACTTTGTGAATTTAAATGCCCTGGAGAAAATTCTCCATACCCTGACAAGAGGAACAAACATTCCAGATCTGGTCCACAGCAAAATGTCAAACAGATGCACTGCTGCAACTGTTGGACCCTCATTAGTTAAAACTGACCACAAATCAGTCATCTTTGAGCTGACGCTAATACCAGAACTCAAAAAAGGTGAAATCAGACTAAAAAACTTCACCAAGACAAACTATGCCCTCCTAGATGAAGGTATAAATGCATTCAAGGCCCCACCCCAAGCTGAAAATGGTAACTATGCCAAAGCTTACACTAAAGCCCTATAAAGTCACTTGCATAAGTGTGTAAACTCAGCTGTACCAGATGGAATCAAAGCCAGAGCCGCAAGTAAAATCAAGCTACCATGGAGGACTTCCAACATCAACAAACTCTAAATGCAAAAAATTGCTGTCCAAGAAAACAAAGACAAGGACCCAACAATGCAAAGGCACCCTCCTCAGCTTTAACAGGCAAAAAGAAAACTTGTCAAATCGTCCAAGAGCTCCTTTGAGAGAAACCTAGCAAGTACTGCCAAGGACGAACATAAGGCCTTTTACAACTATGTACGTAACCTAAAGAGTAGGACCCAAGCATGTGCAGAACTGGTGGCCAATGGTATCACACACACTGACCCCACAGAGATAGTGAACGTGCTAGTGGATAGGTTTGGTGAAAATAGTATGCCCTTATCACCTCCTAACTTACAACAAACTCTCCCCCAAACTCCCCTCACCTTTCATATCTGAAGAACAGGTCCTCAAAGCCCTGCCCAAGGCAAAGAACATGGCCTGTGACCAGATGACATCCCAGGCTGTCTTCTAAACAAGCTAAAACATGAACTAGCATCACCACTAAGTACACTTTTCAATCATAGCCTAACCACAGGCTTTGTTCCTGCAGAATGGAGAACAGCTACAGTTACTCCTCTCCACAAAGGTGACCTAGCAACAGACCCGGGAAGTTACAGACCCATAAGACTCACCAGCCTCATCTGTAAGGCCATGGAGTGTATCATTATGGACCTCATAAATAAAGACATAGGTGACCTCCAAACCCTGGACCCTACCCAATTTGGCTTTGTGAAGGGCAGATCCTGCCTCTTATAGTTGGTGGATTTCTTTGAAAGTGTGACCAAGGCCATTGATGAGGGCAGATCTGTCCACACAGCATACCTCAACTTGGCAAAGGCTTTAGACACAATCCCACATTCAGGCATTACTGATAAACTTAGCAAAATTAATGTAAACCCCTTCGTTGTAAGATGAGATGCCAATTGGCTCACAAACTGGATACACACTATCAAAGTGGGTGACTTCATATCAACCAGCAGACCTGTTACCAGTGGGGTACCACAAGGGTCAGTGCTGGGCCCCCTACTGTTTGGTATATACTTCTTACTTTTCAGAAGTTCAGGTCAAAACAAAAGGGTTGTGGCTGACCAAGTTTGCAGACGACTGCAAACTAGGTGCAATCATTTCCCAAATTATGTCAGTATACTCCAGGAGGGTCTCACACACACAAATGACTGGTGTATTAGTCATGGTCTTAGACTGAATGCAAAGAAATACGTCATCATTCCCTTTGGCACAAACAATGTCCCGTTGCACTATTAAATCAATAACAGTACCCTAAGTACCCATGAAGTGGTAAGGGACCTGGGATCACAGGTTGACTGCAGCCTTAACTTCGACCAGCATGTGTCTACCATTGTAAGGAAAGCTTTCTACGTAGCTCACTTAATTAGTAAAGGCATTGGCTTGAGAGCAAAAGAAGTTATAACCCCCTATACTCAGCACTTATCCAGTCCATAATTGAGTAAAACGCCCCATTCGATATGTACCATACTAAGGATCTACAGCAATTTGAGAGACCTCAGTTTTCTAACAAAGAAGATCAAGGGCCTCCAGCATGTGTCTTACACAGAACAACTAAAATCCCTGTCACTGTACTCCGTATCTTATAGACTTCTTACAGGAGGCTTATGCCTGGCCTACAGAGCAACCCAATACCCAAACGTAATGAACTTACTGCATATCCTTAAATCAAATGGGTCTAGGGCAACCTGTTCCTGCAACTTAAATATGGCCTGCAACTTAAATAGGACATGCTGGTGAGGCAGATTTATCTCCCAGTGACTGCCATGTGTTTGGAACAAGCTACCAATTCATGAGAAACAGAGCACCTCTATGACACTGTTCAAGATGAACCTGGATGAGTGAATGGGGCAGCATAAATTCTTACCAGGGATAGCACCTACAACCCTTCTGGACATGGACAGTCATCACTAATTGCAGTCTTTGGTACTGACTAGTACCTTCTATGATGCTAAGTGTTTGCTGCAGGGCTGTTGTGGCACCTTGCCTCCCTCCTTTGAACTGATGAGCAAAAAAAAAAAAAAAGTAGGTACATTTTATGCCACACTACCACACATGGTGCACTTCGGGGCTTTAATTCTGCCCAGAAATGCAAAAATGGCATTTATTTACAAATGCTGGTATATACTCAAGACAGAAATGAAACAAGTATATCCTAATCAGCCAAAGGACTTGAAGCACCGATCAAAGTAACAGGAAAAAACAGCAAAAAGTCCACCCTAGAATGGATTTTAATGCAGTAGCACAACAGCAAACAAAGCTTTCGAGTAAAACTCTTCTTCAGTGTTTGATAAAAACCCCACAAGCTGCATACATTTATATACAGCTCTACATAGTAACACAGCCAATCAACAATAAACAACACTAATAGTACTTATTCATTTAAAGTGCCTCTATATCTTATGACAATTGCTATAACTAAAACCTATGCATATACAATATATATATATATATATATATATATATATATATATATATATATGTATGTATATATATATATATATATATATATATATATATGTATATATACTAACTACATATATATGTCTAATATATATATATATATATATATATATATATATATATATATACATATAAAATAATGAATAATAACATATTATATCAGATCATGTTTGTCCTTTAAAATAAGTTTTATACTATTACTAATATTTAACCCAGGTGGATTGTCCGCTCCAAAATAATTTATCCACTTGTACTCAGCCAACTTAGTTTTATTTATTAAATCACCCCCATTTTTGTTCACCTTTACTACTTGCAGAATTCTAAACAAAAATGTAAGCTCTATTCCTAATAATGCTACATCTTAGCCACAGCATTAGCAGGAATATTCCTACGAATATCCGAGCAGTGTCTACTTATTCTCTCTTTCAGGTTTTTATTCATTTTGCCAATATAAAAACTCTGCCAGCAGGCGCAGTTGACATTTTCTGTATTGCAAGTGCCTGAAGCCCTAAACTCCAATATCTTCTGACTAAGTGGGTGCATGAAACAAATATCCATATTAATGTCTCTACAATGTGCACAATTATAACATGGTTTAGTAACAAACGTCTTGATGGAAATATGCACTGTATTATTACCCTTCATGTCTTTATAACATAAATATTGTTTTAAATTTTTTTCTTTCTTAAAAGAAAAATGGGGCGATGTTCCTACTACCTCTGTCACTTCCTGGCTAGACATCAAAATAGTCCATTTCTTTTTAATAATTTGTTAAACTAATTTTCTGTGTCAGTTATATTTCATCATGTAATTTACTCTACTTGAAGTTTCATTTATATGTGTACAGTTCTCTAAACTATCAGCCCTTCCTGATAAATATGGTTTAGCCACATCCTTCCTTAATTCACCAACTTCTTCTTTTATTTCTTCTGTCATGGTTCTATTATATCACCTCTCCATAAAATTATTAGCTATCACCTCCATTTCTATGTTAAACGTCTGATCTTTCATATTAAGCCTACTAGCTCTCATAAATTGGCCTTTTACCACCCCTTTAAAATGTGCCTGGGATGTAAACTTTGTGAATGCAGATATGTAACTGTTGGTACAGCTTTCCTGTGAATTCTAGAATTAAAGCAGACATCCTTCCTGGAAATCACTATATCTAGAAAGTTAATTTCCTTATATGAAGTAGTAACTTCAAATCTTAAAAAATCTGTAGCGGAATGTAAAAATTCTATGAACAGGGTTAACTCATCTCTTGTACCTTTCCATAACAAGAACACATCATCCACAAATCTCTTAAAAAATACAAGGTGATCATTCCTATAACTTGTTCCTGTGTCAGAGAATATATATTTCTCCTCCCATCTAGCCAAAACTAAATTGCATAAGTGTTTGCTGTTGGTGTACCCATTGCCACCCCCAGACATTGATGGTAATAATCATCATTAAACATGAATACATTATTATTAAAAGCAATAGTCTAACATAGCACAAAACAGATTCACTTTTACTACATCATAGGCCTTATGTATAGTCAGATATTCACATATAGATTCAGCCCCATATTCATTGGGGATAACTGTGAACATTGACCTAACGTAACTAAAAGAATATTAAAGCATACATTTTTTAATGACCATTCATTTAAAGTTTGCAAAAAATCATGACTATCTTTAATAAAGCTCTGACAACCTTTCAATAAAGGGGATAACTGCTTATCTACATATTTAGAAACAGCCATCATAGCCCATTTTTTACCTGACATAATCGGTCGTATTGTATCGGTGTATCGGTGGTTTTGTAAGATTTTTGTGAATCTTGGGTAACCCGTAAATAAAGGGTGTAATGGGATTGGCCATATACAAATAACTATACGTTTGATGTGTAATAATACCATCCATCAATATTTCATAGAGAAAGGTTTTAACCCTCATAATAGTATCATATAAAAACGTTTGATCAACTTTCACAAAAGTAGAGGCATCAGATAAAAATTCATACATCCATTCATTATACTGCGCGGTATCCATCAAAACAATCTTGCCCCCTTTATCTGCAGATTTTATAATTATATCTTCATTTGAACACAAAGTAAACAAAGCTTCCCTTTCTTCAGTGTTAAGGTTAAAAAATCTATCACCCTTTTGATCTGAAAAATAAAGCTCATATAATTCTTGTTCACACATACTGACAAAAGCTTTGACTGTAGGTGTATTACAATGTGCAAATGTACTAGATCGTTTTAATACAGTACCATGCTGAGAATAATTTTTATATAATAATTTCAAATTAATATTTCTTGCAAACAGCCTTAACTCTGTCAGCATTTCGTTTAAATCCCCTGCTACTGAGGGTACAAATGTCAGACCTTTACTCAACAATTTTAATTGTGGTACACTCAATATAATGCTTGATAAATTATGCAAATTCATTATTAATACGTTTAAATCCTCATTTTCTTGCTTTTCAAGTCCTGGCCTACCTTGGCATTCTTGTATTTCTTGTGTTCATCTTCATGGTTTCTTGTGCGTTTTCGACTGCTGCTGTGACCTCTGACTTTATTTATAATTTATAATTATTTTAGAGCAGACCATCCACCTGGGTTAAATATTAGTAATGGAATAAAACCTATGTTAAAGGGCAGACATGTTCTGATATAATATGTTATTATTCATTATTTTATATATATTTTTTAGACACACATACACACACACACACACACACATATATATATATATATATATATATATATATATATATATATATATATATGTATTTAGTATATATATTGCATATGCATAGGTTTTAGTTATAGTAATTGTTATAAGATATAGGGGTACTTTAAATGAATAAGTACTCTTAGTATTATCTACTGAAGACCCATCAGTGAATGTCGATCATGCCCCCTAACACTTTACCATATTTTTTCCCTTTTCAGCAACCATATTGTATTTATTTTGGTCACTGAATCTTTTGTGTAACTGATATTAGATTTGTCATGGCTCATTACTGGTTTGTTCAGCTTTTTCATTTTTTTGAATCTAAAGTAACTGCCATTACACAAATAATTTAAACAATTCGTATCATTCTTACTGTTATATATGACAGCATTATAATCTATCATGTCACTCTCTGAAGTGTAACAGTTCCACAGTCCCTCCGCTGTTGCTGTACTTTCTGCATTACTACTGCTTCTGTTCTGTAACAGCAAAAATGAGCCTTTGTCAGGCCTAACACCACAGTGTTTGATTCAGAGATATGGTAATGAGCTGCTGATGAGGGTTTTCTTTCCTTGGCTTTAGCATGTCTATGAATCAGAGATTCTCTACATCACCGTAATTGACCAGACTGCATTGGCGATCTAGTGTAAGTGGAAAGGATCCTTCTGAATCGTACCCACAGTGAAACACCTGCAGTTTTGCCACTGATTTTACAAATGATCTGAAATTCTTCATGTCTAAGTGCCTTGTAATGCCATTGGGTTTCTGGCCATGCAAAGTGGAAGTTAATGGTTTTCCTGAAGATGCAAATAACTTTTACAGAGTTCTGCTGTAAATGTGGCTTTTTTTTCTGTTGCTCTCCAGATAACATTTCTGTGAAATCCTAGGCTCACAACAATGTACACAAATACTAAATCCCTGTTTCTATCATGACCTTTAACCTTTGTAAAAAAAGTTGCATTGTTTGTCATTGTGTACTTTTTAGATATTTTTCTATTTAGGTTTTTGTTACCTTGTAGATTTCATTTTGCCACATTTTGAATAGCAGGTTGGGGGGCATTTTCATAGGTAAAGCCTTATTTTGTGATAAATGCTGGGTACAGAGTCAGGTTGTGCAAAATGGTTTAACATTGTTATCACAAAGGGTACTTCACAAATTAATTAGGCTTTAACCTAGTACAGGCAGTAGTTCCTGCTGCTTATCCCTTGCATTATGTTTTTACTATTCTGACTCGGAACTGTAGCATGGACAAGCTGTTTTAACCATTTTATGTGGTACGTCTTTATTTAGGATGGTTATTCAGGTTTGGCACATTTAACCAACCACATTAGCTAATATTGTCTTCTCTGATCATAGTCATGAAGTTTGTCTGTGATTTACAATAAAGGATTAAGGCTGCGAGCTACTTGTAAGCTGCTTCAGCAGTTCAGAGTTTGATTACCTCAGCCTTCAATTACCTACTGTGTGACTGAGCAAACCACTTAAATCTGACAGTAATCCTAGGCCAAGTCTGGAAAAGGTCTTTGCAGATCAGTCCTGTACCTCAGTTTATAAATAAAACTTTCTGTAAAACATGCTATTTTAATTTATTAAAATCTTGAAGAAACAATGTAGTGTTTATCTTCTATTTTTTCAACTGCGAGTAGAGCTTTTCAGTAATTTAGATGAAAGTTATATTCACTAGAGATCATACACTTCTTATGTATTTAATAACAACAGAATGTTTTTGTATCTTGTCCACTGCAGAAAGGTTTGCATGTCATGCCGCTGTAACCATGAGGATCACATCTCAGGTTCTGATGCAGAAGATGATCGGAAGATTGGTCGTTTATTGGGAGATTCAGCATATTCTAACCTTACAGCCAGGGTGAAGGGCGGAAATGGAGCTCGAATTTACAAAAGAAATCGGATGATTATTACCAATCCAATTGTTTCTCGGAAGGATCCAACTTTTGACACAGTAACATATGAGTGGGCACCACCTGGACTAACTCAGAAATTGGTAAGATCAGATCTACTGATAGCAGGCATTAGCTATCACTACAGAATGGGTTAAGTGACACAGGTGGCGAAAACTAACCTGAAGGACAAAAGTTGTACACCTTTTTGGTAGTCCTGTATGACAGCTATGATTATTTTTACTTATTTTATACCTCCTTCTTTTGCCAGTTATCTGACTCTCTAGTTACTACTGCTGTCCATTATTTCACCTCTTATATTTTCATTTTACAATTTGAAAGATGGGCAAGGAAGAGACAGTAGCACAGTGAGTCAGGTGTGGGGCATGTTCTTTAAAATTCCTTCCCTCATGCTTAGCTGTTGACTTCTCAAGACTATCATAACAGAGGGTTCTGGATTCAAGAAATGGATTAGTAGACTGGAAAATCCATGAAGGCATGAGTCATGTGAAGAAATTAGGAAACTGAAAAAAGTGACTAAGTAGAATGTGGTTAAATAGCAGTGAAACAGATAGTTGAGAAGAAAATAGAAATGAGGAAGGAGTCCACCTAGGCATTCCTAGACTTAGAGAAAGCATATTACAAGGTACCAAGAAGGCTGATTTGAGAAGTTCTTTGATGGACTGAAGGTCCAGAAACACTGGCAGAATTAGTACAGGTTATATACAAGGGCACAAGGACACAGGTGTGAACAGTGGTCAGACACTGAGAGGGGCTCCCATTGGGAACAAATGGACATCAGGGTTTGGTTCTGAGCTCACTGTTGTTCACACTGGTAAAGGAGTAGACTAGCAAACCGGTCACAAGGGACAGATCGACAAAGATGCTGCATGCGGATGTGTCTTCACAAGCTGACTATAAACAAGAATTTCAGCAAAGAATAGAGGAATGGGATGCAATACTGAAGGCACATGGTTTGAAACTACCTAGAGGTAAAACAGTTGTAATGGGAGCAAATGGAAGAATCAGAAAAATATGAAAATTGGGATAGAAAGGAAATAGTAGAAAATGTTAAACAGCTTCAAGTATCTGGAAAGAGGAGGTAGATGAGGAGAAGGGAAGTCAAAGCTCGAATAAGAGGGGCTGCAGGCAACTGGCACAAGGTTTCAATGGTAGTTTGTGACAGAAGAATGCCAAAGAAGCTGATAAGCAAATTGTACAAAACATTGGTGTAACCACTACCACTGTATGATACAGGAATCTTGGCAGTGAAGGCAGAGAAGATGAGGAAGCTGGTGGTGATGGAGTTGATGCAATCCTGGTGGAAGGATGCACACTGTGGGACAGATGAAGAAATGAGAACATCAGAGCAGAAGCACAAGTAGTTCTAAATGCAGAGTAGGTCAAAGAGTACAGATTACAGGGGGTGCAGGTACATGTTCAGGAAAGCAGAAGACAATCGAGTGAAGAAAAGCTGGGACAGACCTGAAGAAGGCAAGCGGAACTGAGGACATCAAGCAAAGAGATGGATGGATTATGTGAGAGAAGACCTGTGACAGTCAGGTATGACTGTCAATGAAGACAGGAGAGTGACAGTAAACCAAGACAGATGGAGACAGTTCACATGACACCCCGACCCCATGTAGAAAATTGGAAAAATGGGGATGATGGTGATGATGATGATTACAGACTTTGAGTGGGCATATCTGTCTTGTTTACCATTCCATTAGAGACCTGATTGCCCTGGACTGCCAGTATCTCTGCAGCTCAAATACTGTCACCAGTACTAGAACCAGGTACTTAAATCTTCAGCAACAGATACATAAAACATGGTAGTGGGACAGGTTTTACAAAGTGCTTCCCAAACCTATGGAATAAAGTCACTCTCCAGTTAAGTTGTATGACTCACTATCTTCCTTTAAACATAACCCAGATGATTGGATGGATACCATTGATAGTATGGTCCTCCTGCACAAAGGAGGCTCAACATGTGGGAGGGGACTGACAAGGGAGTCATGAGACTGTGACCTTGGAATATCTGTGACCTTTTGAAGTGCGTGATGGATTTACAGAATAGAAAATGTGGTAAGTTAGTGCTTTCTGGTAGCATTTGTGAGCTGTTTCACTAAAGACTTAAAAACTGGTGAAAGTGGGAACAATACTGAAAGCTTATCCCTTCTTTTTTAGTTGTCTTTTCATGTTACCTTCCTGATAACAAACTATGTTACATTTAGATGGAGTGACTGTTCTTTCCCATGTGGGTAATAAACTGTCAGGGTACACAAAGTGTGGTGGCTTTGTCAGGATATGTTTTACTGAATGTAAACACAGGGGAGTATTTAACAGAAGCAGGCTCAGGCTTGCCTTAGTTACTTGCAGAATGCTGTTCTCTGTCTGCGGTTCCCTTTAATGTTTATGGGGGAAAGGGTCAGGTCCAGATTTATAGTGGTAAGCTGTGGAATGCATCACAGGACACATATGAGTATAATCACCTCTCTGTTGTGTAGCTACAAGGTTTCTAATAACTCTTGGCATTTCCAATTTTATCCTAACATCTCACCCATCTGGAATGGCTGTGTGCTGTATTTGATGTTTGTCTTTCACAAGTGCTCAGAGGCAGACTAGGTCACTAGCTAGGGGATTAAGACAACAATAAAGGCATGATTCCAAATACCAGGATTTACGGACAGAAGTGATGATTCCAAATACCAGGATGTACGGACAGAAGTGATGATTCCAAATACCAGGATGTACGGACAGAAGTGATGAGCTGTTTCTGCCATAGCACCATACAGACCTTGTGCTGAGATTTAGATATCTGAACAGTTTAACAATACAAAGTGAGAACTTTTTAATAGTAGCAGCTACTTATTTCTGTAAATGCCATGCTGTAAGGTGAGAATATTAGCCAGGGCTTCACACGAAATTCTTACTGTAAAAATAAGATAATGCTAACCTTGTGTAAGGAAATATGATATTTACAGATGGTGGTGCCATTTACTCTTAAACACAAACTATTTTACTGGTGGCGGCTGTTTTCTGACAATTGTCTTCATTTGCTACATCCATATGTTTAGAAATTATATTACAGTGCACAACAGTTAACCCTTTGTCTGACAAATGCAATCTGAAATACCACGGTTCTGTGATAACAGCTGTAATTTTTGCAGGGCAGTCAGTGTGAGATAGAACGGTATATTCCGAATAATATATGGTCTGCTTTATTTATTTACTGATGTCTGGTAACTGAATAGGTAGATTAAAGCATGAAGGACCTTTTTGAGACATGACTCAGACATTCAGCAAAAAGGTTTTAAATACAACAAATTATACCATAGATGCCTATCATCAGTGCAGAGGGAGAACACAGATAACCCATGTCATTTAGTAGTGCAACCAGTTGTGCCATAACACAGAAGATTTGTACAAGCATAAAGAGAGGCAGAGAGAAAGAGAGAACACCCTCTGCAGAATTATAGGATGTCAAGCAGCAGGCATTGTAATATAATAAACAGTAAAAAAAGTTGCATTATGCAATCAGAAGCCAGTCTGGGACATGGTGTTATGTCCTTGCTTATTGTTACTGTACCTCTTCCCGGGAAGAAAATATAAGGATACAGACATCTGCAGTACTTAGAACTCCAGATGAGATACTAAGTAATTGTCAGTAGAAGGTAGTCTAAATTGTTATGGTAGACATATGGGAGTGGTCAGTCTTGGATACATAGTTTCCCCTTAATCAGAGATATACATCGGGCAGATGGCAGTCTTGGAAATTCTCCTAGTTGATTGTCTACCCAACCAGAATTAAGGACCGAAGAAGAAAGAAAGGGAAAAAACTCTTTAGCTCTTTTCTTCAACAAATTTCAGTTAAGTAGCAAACAGCTCTAAAAGAATAATACAGTTCCAAACAAAGACACACTGCAGAGATCTCTAGCAGAGAGCTATACAGTTCCAGATGTGCTGCGAATTACTGTAGCTAAGAGCTATGCAGGTCCAAATGCACTGCAGAGTACTGCAGCAAGGAGCTGTCCAGTGCCAAACGCACTGCCACATACTGTAGCAAGAAGCTGTACAACTCCAAAAATACAGCAGAGTACTGCAACAAGGAGCTATATAGTTCCAAAGACACTAAAGAGTATTGCAGCAAGGAGGTATACAGTTCTAAAAGTGCTACAGAGTATTGTAGCAAGGTACTAACTATTCCAAACCACTGCCAAGTATTATAGCAAGCAACTATACAGTTCCATAAATACCACAGAGTACTGTAAGAAGGAGCTACCCAGTTCCAAAAGTACTGCAGAGTATTGTAGCAATGAGCTGTACAGTCCCAAAAGTGCTGCAGATTATTGTAGCAAGAAGCTGTACAGTTCCAAACCCACTGCAGAGTACTGTAGCAAGGGGCTATACAGTTCCAAACACACTTTAGAGTACTGTAACAAGGAGTTATATAGTTTCCAAGACACTAACGACTATTGTACCAAGGAGCAATACAGTTCCAAAAGGGCTGCAGAGGATTGTAGCAAGGAGTTATACAGTTCAAAAAATACTGCAGAGTATTGTAGCAAGGAGCTGTACAGTTCCAAACCCACTGCAGAGTACTGTAGCAAGGAGCTGTACAGTTCCAAACCCACTGCAAAGTACTGTAGCAAGGAGCTATACAGTTTCAAACACACTGTAGAGTACTGGAACAAGGAGTTATATAGTTCCCAAGACACTAACGAGTATTGTAGCAAGGAGCTGTACAGTTCCAAAAGTGCTGCAGAGGATTGTAGCAAAGAGCTATACAGTTCCAAAAATACTGCAGAGTTTTGTAGCAAGGAGCTGTACAGTCCCAAAAGTACTGCAGAGTATTGTAGCAAGGAGGTGTATAGTTCCAAACACACTGCAGAGTACTGTGGCAAGGAGCTGTACATTTCCAAACACACTGCAGAGTAATCTAGTAAGGATCTATACAGTACAGAGCATACTGCAGAGTGTGCTAGCAAGGAGCTGTATAGTATCAAGCATGTTGCAGAGTACTGTAGCAAGGAGCTATACAGTTTGCAAGGCAAAAGACACTACAGACAACCTTTGAAATAATTTAAGCATCTGTAACTGAGATCACAACTGCTTAAACGATTACCAATCAATACTTACTGCTTGCATGCTGATAAACATTTGCACTTAGCACCAGCAATTGCATCACTGACTTACAGAGACTGATCGGCACCTCTCCTAGAGTGCCAATCCTGCCCTCCAACAGCTTGTACATTGGGCAGGTGCTTCCTTTGCTCTGCCCCGGGTAAGGCTTTACACTTTATTATAATCCTACAGGTATGATATAATACATTGGATTTAGGTTGTAGCAGTGCAATAGCGTTCTTAATTTTAATTAACTCACATTGTTTCATGTCCAGTGAGATAGGTGGTAAGATATTGATATGCAGCTTGAATAACCATAGATATGACTAATTGATTAAAACAGAAAGGAAACACTATTGCCATTATTATATCTGTCAGCATTGACTAAAATATGTTATGCTGTTTTTGCACCCTTTTTTGTGATGCCAAGGAAACAAGGCATTTAGTCTCACACTTTTGGAGTAGCACATTCATGAATATCCCTCCAGCAGACATGCAGCACTGCGTAACAGAGCCAGAAATAATTTGGTACATTATTATTCTGATGGTGAAGCTCTACCAAGCGCAAAAGCAAGGGGACATAACAGAAACACAGTGACAACATATGCTCTGCTCTCTAACTTAAATCAGGGTTAAGAGAGAATGACTGAATTATACTAGAACAGGAACACTTTATGTGCATGTACTGTACCTATTCAGGCCAAAGAACAAGGAATCCTGTGCAGTATGAAAGCTTACATTGGACATCAGTTTATCATAATGTATTTGAATTTATACAACACATCAGGGAAGGCAAAGCAGTTAAATACTGACTTGTAAAGTGGGAATACACAGAGCATTTCATATGTTGAAATGCTGAGAAAACTGTTCAGTAAGGCCAGGTACTGGTTCCAATGAGCAGATATCTAGACATTAATTTCATATGCACTGAGGAACAAGGAAAGCAGTAGCACCAAATAACCTTATGAGAATTTGCCCTAAGAAATGAAAGCTGTGTAATATATAAAGTGCAACAAAACAGTACTGAACATGTCATATAGTATCTGCCAAATGTAAGTTAATAATTTACTCTAGTGGTGACTTGATACTTCTGTGTATCCATTTTGTAATAGAGTATTAAAGTCATCTCAGTATGGAACCATAAAATGACAGCATTATGGAAGTTTTATCAGATTATCGGGATGTTATAAGAACATGGCACATAAATTACATGGCCAGTTACCTTCAGGAGCATTCTAATTTCAGAGGAACACCAAAGCATTCCTAGATTATATGACACAGCACGCTTCTTGCTTTATTCCATTCACTGGCCTTTGCTGAGAGGGAGAAGGTGAAATTTAACATTTAGAGCAGATGTATTTATTTATTTATTTACTTACTTATGGAATATGATACGTATTTGGAGAGAACATTAAAGTACGGAAAACAAAAGAAATCTGAGTCATTCAGCTTACAAGTGATAAACTGTATTTGTTGGATGCTTCTTACTTTTTCAACCATATAATTACTAAATGCTATTTAACTTGACACCAAAGTAATTGCTACATGTTTAAGTAACCTATTCCATTTGGACCTAGTCTTTTGGGCAGAAGTGGCTTATTGTTTTGTCACAGTAGTTTGCCTTGTCTCTTAATGTTTTTTTAGACTTCATTTGAATATTTAGAAGTTCTTTTCAGTCATGTTTATTTTGACACTGTAAACTGTACATTTTTTAAATTGTGCTTTATTAAGCACAAATGTAAATATGAAACACAAGTATTAGTAAAATTCTATGGTGAACTTTAACTAATAATGATGAGATTGGAAAAAGTAGCTTAAGAGAAGGTTGAAAAATAGCATGATAAGAAATATGAATTAAAGAGGATTATCCCAAACATAGGGAAAGACATTCCAACAGTCTTGAACATGTTGTTGGATGCCCCATTATGAGATCCCACCTTGGCTAACCTGGATTCATAAATAAACATTCAGGAAATGATATTATCAGGTAACATTTTCTAGTACATAAAGATGTTTCTCTGTTTTGTGAAACAATGGCTTATCGTACCCAGTTATAATGGGGATTGGAAACTACTTTGAAATATGTATGCTAAGCATTACATACAAGTGTTATGGCATTTTTATCTAAAGGAAATTCCAAAACCACATCTGATTAGGGAAAAATAAGAGGTTGGTAGAGCCTGTCTTTTTTAGACAAGCTAGTAGAGATAGACCTCAACTGAAGTCACTGCCACCTTCTACATCTTCCTGTTCTCTATCCTGGGTAATTCAATGTACTTTAAAAAGGAGTTTGTGTATGGTAAGAACAGATCCCCATGAATAAAATGGAGATACCTCAACCACCCACCTTCCCCTCTCTAACTTGTTTTTAATCCCTTTGCTTTATCTTTCTTCTCCTTCTCACGGAGTCTTTAATATGAAATTCCTCTCTGTCACCAGATCTGTGTACCTGATGTCATGTCTGTACTTCATGTTTAGCTTGCATAGCATAGCTGAACTGTTGATAGATTTTATTATGTTCGAATTCAGTACTCATATGGTATTTAGTCATTAACCTTTGACTGTTGATTTAGGAGTCAAGGCAGACTTGTCTGTGATTATTGTTCATTGCTTTATGAACTGCTTTTTAATTTAACAACATTTTCAGTACTTTACTTATGCCTATTCATTGGCTTTTGCCCTGTTGAGTTATGTTTATGCTATTTCAGATTCAGTGTGTATTTATTGGGTATTGCTTTTGTTAATTGAATCCCATTTTCATACCTGCATTCTTATTGGCTGTGTCGGTATTTAGGTGGCACCCACCAATTGGCCAGCTGCTATCTGTTCCTTTTGTTTGTTGTGCCTATTGCAAGTGTTCATTTGTTGATATTGACCAGCACAAATACATTACACTAATTGTTGGCTACTTTACTTCTGCTGTCTAACTCAGAGTAAGGTTTTACTTCCTGGAGTTGTACTAGTTGTTAATGTTTTCATTGTTAAAGCTATTCATATTACTAGGCTTTACTCCTGATAGTCTCCCCACTGCTGTACCTAATCTAGCCTAAATGATTAATGTACCAAAACTACATAGATGCATAGGAAGGTACTAAGCTATTGGCCCTAAGGCCTATACAAGCCTAGCCAAAAATTTACCCTGGCTTTCGCCACCCAAGAAAATTATTTTCCTGTGCCCCTGTCAAGCAGAACCACAGAAGTGATCCCTGGGATGAATTTCCTATTACCCATCCAATCATCAAGATTTTTCTTGAAGAGTGCTAATGCATGTAGCCTTCTCAGCCAATATATCACCCTACCTATCTGTCAACCACATGTGGAGACACGAGACTGTGAATTCTGTTTCCTAGGTCAGCCTAATCCTCATAGGCATTTTGGGGAGGTATAGCAACTGCCTTATGTTTCCTAATAATCCACTATTATTACATAACAGAAAATACATTTGTTAGAGATGTTTTCATGTACACAGACAGGAGACAAACCCCTCAAATCTTAATAGTAAACATAAGTCCACATATGCTGAGTTAGGCAAAGAACTACCTAACCATTTCAAGACACATAGTAGGACACTACAGCCACATACTCATATAGGTACACTAACATCCATGACTACTACCACTGTCACATTAGCACATATTGTTACAAAGAATCAGCAAGCTCAGAAAGCAGTGTTTTAAGGCAAACAGAGAGTACAGCTAAAATTGATAAATGAAATGGTCTTAGTATTGGTGATTTTATTATCAGACAAGAATGAGTCTGTACTCACCAGACCAGCAAAGAACAGGGTGGTATATCAAGCCTAGGATTAGTGGCATATTCAAGGCCCTTCAAGCCCTGTGACTTCCAAAGTATGAGAATTGCTTTGTCATTGCTCTTGCTGAAGTGAATGATCTGATATGGTATACCTTGCAGGAGATGCAATGCAACGTGTTGGAGCTTTCATTGTTTGTTCTTAATAAGTAGCTATCTTGTGTTAAGTAGTATTCTCTATTCTGCCCTTACCTAGAATAATCTCTAAATACTAATCAGCCACCATTTGCTTCACAGATTGGCTGTGCAAATGGTATCATTTTTGGGGATGCAGTTTGAGACACCACACACACACACACATACACACACACACACACACATACACACACACACACACACACACACACACACACACACACACACACACACACACACACACACATCCCACTAGAAGCAAAAGTACATAAAACACAAGTTAATTTTAATGAATAAAATGGGGAAAAAATCCCATTGGGTGCATGGCCAAGATGGTGAGCAGTTAGCAGCACTGTTTTTAGCTTTGCTTCATTTTAACGTCTGACAAGATTTAAAAAAAAACTCAAATAGAAAGTTTCAAAACATGATTGATTTTATAGTTGAATATCTGCTGAAAGATTTACTAATAAAATAACAAGTATGAAAGTCTTTTGCTTTTTTCTGTCAAGAAAAATAGAAAGAACTAATTGTCTCAGAATGAGTCACTCTGAGCCCGTTGTACAGGACAGTACAGTAACATCAATGAGTTTTCTGTAAAGACAGATACATTAGAAAGCAAAATGGACAGTTGTAAAGAATGTAAAAAACAAGTTGAAGTGCTGAGTGAATCTCTTAAACAACAATCATCACAAATCTCGAGTAAAGAAGAGGCAGTGTCTGATTTTGATGGAAGATTACTTGAAAATGAGAACAACACTGAATTTCTTCTGAAACAAAACAACTTTTTCCAGGAAAAAATATAAGACATAGATAACAGATCTAGAGGGAGTAACATCAGGATTTATTGGATTCCTGAAAAAGAAGAGGGAGACAGTATGATTCGATTCCTTAATAGCTGGTTGCCTAAAAATTTGAACCTGCCTGAAGCTTTTTCCTTTGGCATCAAAAGGGCTCATAGACCACTTTCCAACTCATCTTAAAAAAAAAAGCCACCTTCTCCAAGGTCAGTGATGGTAAGATTTTTCTCATGTCAGGATAAGGATTTTGTCTTAAAAGCTGCATGGACCAATTATCCAGTTAAAATGAAAGAACATTCTATAAGATTTGACAATGATTATTCAACATTAGTGATGTAAAGGAGAAAAACATGTGTGCCACTTCTTAAAAGCTTAAAGAAAAACAATATTAAAGCACACATCTTGTTTCCAGCAAAGGTAAGGATTCACCTTCCAGAAGGAAAGAAGATTTTTAACACCTTAGAAGATGCAATGGATTTTATACAGAAAAATAAAATCCTAGAAAAAACAGAAGAAATGGACTGGAATCTATCAACTTCTTTGAAGAGTTATGCAACAAGAGATGGATGGTTAATAAACGACAAAAAAAGTGAAAAACTGAAGAAAAAATGAAAATCAATGTATTTCATGGTTATAAATTCTTATTAATTTAAAGAACTGCTTGAATACTTATGAACAGGTGCTAAATATTTCTGTTTGCAAGATAAATAATTTCTTTCTTTCTTTCCCTACCTAAAATGGTTACTAGTTCCATTTTTTTAAATGTTAGAGTTTGATTCTTTTAGCTGTGTATGAGATTAAAGCCACTTATTTTCATTTAAAGTTTAAAAGGTTAAACTATTAATTTTATTAAAAAGTAATCTTTATTATAATGAAACTTATGTTAGATTGCGCAATTTCTGATATCTTGGCATAACTGAGTATATATATATATATATATATATATATATATATATATATATATATATATAAAATACAAGATGTGACAAATTACACCAAAGAGGTATGTTAAGTTACATTCTGGGTTCTTCAAATGGTCCAGTAGTGTGCTACTGATAGTGTATTTCACATACAACAGCACCCAGGAAAGACATGCTATGTTATAAACAAAGTATAATCTGTATAGCTTTTTACTCATGTCAATGTTATTACTGGAATGGTATCAAATAATTAGAGTAACATTCACACTTTTACAAGTTAAACCTGGATCACACATAACTGTAATTTTTTTAATGCAACTTTATATGCTATGTCTCCTTTAAAAACATTACAGTTTGCTTTATATTAAATATCTCATACAAACAGTTCTTGCTGAATCATTAAATGCAATTTCTTTGAGTGCATTGGCTTTTTTGTGGTTAGGATACTTTGTGATGTTTTTGTTTTGTTTTTTTGTGGTTTGGAGCAGTTTGAGGGATTGATGTGTGGTGTGGACATGGCTTGAATTAACTTCCAGGTGTTTTTTCATGAAATGTAACTGATGGACTGTTTGTTTTCAAAACCCTGTAACATGAAAATCAGCTTGAAAACAACTTAGAGTCATGAGTACTTTTGTGATGCTGTGGGAGTTCTGAAAATTCAAAGAACTGTCCAGGTTACTTCTTCCTAATAGTAAATAATCATAATATTTTGGATCATATGCTAAGATGTCAAAGAATACAAGCTAGATAATAAGCAAAAGACAGTGAATTGCATTGTAAACTACTGCCAGTTATTACATAGTTCTGAATGCTTGTTACTGATAGTATGCTTGACACGCAATAGTACCCAGGAAAGTTATGCTATGATATAAACAAAGTATAAAATAGTTTCTTGCATATATAAAAGTTATTATTGGAATGTTAGCAAATAATTAGAGTAACATCCACACTTTTACAAGTTAAACCTGGATCACACATAACTTTCATCCTTTTATTGCAAGTTTATATGCTAGGTCTCCTTTAAAAAATGACTGTCTGCTTTTTACTAAACATCACATACAAATAGTGCTTACTGAATCATTAAATGTTATTTATTTAAATACAGTAGCTTTTTAGTGGTTAACATACTTTGGAATGGTTTTTGTTGTATTTTTAGTAGTTTGGAAGGGTTTGAGTTATTTTTGTGTAATGTAGAGGTGGTTTGGATTCACTCATGAACATTTTTTGCATGAATTGTAGCTGACAAAATGTTCATATGCAAGCCCTTGTCATGAGGACCATCTTGAAGCAGCTTAATTAGAGTCATGAGCACTTTTGTGATGCTGCAGGAGTTCTGACATTTTTAAAAACTGTCCAGGTTACTTCTTCCTATCTTAAAGTAAATAATCATAATATTTTGAATCATATGCTAAGATGTAGATGAATATAACTTAGATAATAAACAAAAGACAGTGAATTGCATTCTAAACCATTATCTGTTATTAAATAGTTCTGAATGCTTGCAATATACTAAAAGGACAGTTTATATATTAGGTACTGCGGTGGTGGTGCTGCGGTAGCGTAGTTGCTTCACAGTAAGACGTCCTGTTCGATTCTCAGCTAGAGCGTCTTCTGTGTGGAGACATGCGTGAATGGGCGTACCTTTGCTGAAGGTTGTACGTCAGGGCTGGCAACTTGGTATGTAAAAATCTGCTGCCAATCATTAGCGGACCGGAGTTCCGCTGTGGCGACCCCTAACCATGAAAAGCCGAAAGATACAACAACAACAACAGTTTATATATTAGCCTATAGAAAGACACTTCCAATAAAAAATTAGGATTATGTTTCTCTGTTATTGTCTCTTTTAATAATAACAAAATATAACATTTCAGAACAATTTATTATGGAAACTTTGAATCTTAAAAGGGTAGATTTTTCAGATGTTTGTTCAGATACTGTTAGACATGTAAGGAAAAACTAGGACTGATTCTAACAGTAGTACTAGATTAAAGAGTATCAAATATATAAGGGTAAATATAAATGTTCTATTATATGATATTCTACACTAGGATTATAGCCAAAATATAAAAGGTAGTAATATAGTAATAGTACAAGATCTAGTATACAAACAGAAACAGAAAGATCAGAATAAGTAAATATGTATATAGTTAAAGAATATAAATATCTTTACAAGGGTGGAGGTTGGCATAGTCATTAAGATGCAAAACACCAGGACTTGGTGATGGCTGTAGAATCCAGTATAAAAATCTTTATTCGACTCAAGCATTTTCATGGGTAACCCCACTTCTTCAGATGTCTAATATATTTTAAAAACAACGCTTGGTTTAAATATACACCCTCTTGGAACACATGATTAAAAACAATCAATACATTGTTCTGATATAAACAGTCACTTTCAGTTTAAAGCAACATTGTACAAGGTACATACCACTGGATGAACTAAAACCTAAAAGTATATACATACTCTTCTAAGAGCCTGTTTATAAGAATGTCTAAGTCTTGACTCAAGATTTCATAACATTTAAGTTTACATTCACAAAAAAACATATTATATCTGCACATACTTTCATTTTCCACTTATGTTATTCAAAACACATGCAACACTATAACAGAAAATTAGTCATTTATCATACACGTAATTCCACTATACATCTTACCTAAAAAGCTGCCTAGACTTTAACTTAGGATGCATGGGTATATATTCATTTAATCCATGGCCTCTATCATCCCTTAATCTTACTATCCACTTGGCTTCAAGCTCTTCAGTGATGTTCCGTAGATCCCCCCCTTATACTCTCATAGGTTCTCCCTATAACTAAAAATTTAAAGACATGTTCCATGTCATTTTTAATAGTGTGTCTGGCCAGGGCATCCACTTTGTTCTTTTTATGGATAGCATAAATATGTTCAAGTATTCTTTCCTTCAGATACCCGTCTGTCTTCCTTACATAGAAACTACAGCACACTGTGCAATGGGCCAGATAGACTAGATGCTCAGTTTTACAGGTAGCCTTGATAGATAGCAAACTCATATGTCTTTAACTGATTCAGTGTGCCATAGTTTCTATGTAGGGAAGACAGACAGGTCTCTTAAGGAAAGAATCCATAAAAAGAACAAAGTGAAATTTAAATTGAAAGTGACTATTTACATCAGAACAATGTATTGGTTGTTTTTAATCATGTGCCCCAAGAGGGTGTATATTTAAACCAAGTGTTGTTTTTAAAATGTATTAGACATCTGAAGAAGTGGGGTTACCCAAGAATGCGCTTGTGTCGAATAAAGATTTTTATACCAGATTTTACAGCCGTCTCCAAGTCCTGCTGTTTTGCATTTTATCCTGGATTTTTTTTGTGCAGGACAAGTGAGTTCTAAAGTTTTGGTGGCAGTTTTGTGTTTTTTACTTTTAACAATCATTACGATGTTCACCTTATAGGCACATGGTACAGGGTTTGATTCTCACATTGGGTAATTGGCTGGGCTTTGAATGGCACACAAGGGCAATTAGTCTGGTACTAATTTATGAACTTATGGTCCTAATTTATGAACCTATGGTCCTATGAACAACTTTAAACATGGTAAATAAAGTGGAAAAATATATAAATAATCTGACCTATAAATTAATAAATATGAAAATAACAACTGACATCCTGTATACTAGACCAGGGAGAGAATGTCGGGTACATAGAAAGATGCTGATTGTGGAAATTATCAGTTTGGTCAACTTATAATAAAGATTCTTAACATCAGTTTAACTTTTCTTATTCATAATAACTCCTTGATAGGCTTTTTTAAGATGATGCATGCAAATAATATGAAGCACGTTAATATGAATCAGAAGCATGAGCTAAGCGTTGTTAGTCTAATGGAAAGTTTGAGAGGTAGTTTGTTCGTCTTTTTCAACAAACTAGGAATATGTTATTCCATGGTAGAATGTGATGTTTTAGGGTTATATCATTAGGTAATTTTTTATTTGTTTCAAAAGTTGCCCATAGCTAAGGTTACATATTGTTAAATATGTAGTATATAGTAAGTTTTTTACATAAATGTGATTTCATTATGTCTATTTTTTCTCTCTTTTATATATGTCTGATTTTAAATGCATATCTATTAATATTATGTATTAAGTAATCCAGTAATGAGGGGAAGTTTGTTGAAATACTTGCAATTACATAAAGCTCAAATAGTATTTCTACAGGGAACACATTTACTTAAAGATGTAAATAAACTTTTATTAAAGAATTACTTTGGTTTTAGCAGGTTCTAGTTTTTGAGCTAAAAGAAGAGGCACCGTCAATTTATGGAAGAACTCACCAGTAATGCCTAAAATAAAAGATACCTGTGTTGATAAAAATGGTATGTTAAGCATTGCTGTAACTGAGTGGAAAAGAAAACTATATACATTGGTGAACTGTTATTTGATTCCAGTGATTGAAGCTAAAGATGCAAAAACTGTTATACACTATAGCCTATTACATGAAAGGTGAAGTCATAATGGCTGGTGATTTTAATTGTAATTTATCTGACATTGATTCTACTGAAGATAGAAAGCTGAGAATCACATTTTCATTCAAACACTTCACAAATTTTGTAAATTTAATGAGAAGTTTCAATAGTTTCATGTCCATTATCAGACCATAATGGTATAATCTTTAATATTATTTTAAAAACTGATAATTTAATATATCATACCAAATTGCCAGTATGCATTATTAAAATAAAAGGATTCAAGGATTGGTATGCTAAAGAGACAAAAATCTCCTAGAAATAAACATGAATGGTGAAGTATCTGACAATGGGTTTCACTAAAGGCTTATTTAAATGGAAGAGTCACAAGCGGGTATATTAGTAAAACAAGAGAATGGGGCAAAGAATTGAATACACTGCAGGCCAAAATAGACACACTAAAGTTAAATCTAAAACCAAATGACATTATCAGTCAGTCTGAACTAAAAAAAAACGTAAATACAAAATATGTTGAAATTCTAAATAAAAGTTTCAGTAAACCTGGAAAAGGTTAAACTTCAGGAATATTCAGTAAACCTTTAAGATTGCATAAACTTGCTCTTAGATCAAAGAAAGTGAATAAAATAAATCATATCAAAGAAATTAGAACACATCTAAATAATAAAAAAAGAAGAACTGCTATTAAAGATATTCTTGAGAGCTTTAAAATATTTTATGAAAATATAAATAATACAAATAACCTAGATAATGATGATATAGTTGAAACTTTTCTAGGGGAAAATATAAATAATAAAATAACAAGTGAACAAATACAAATGATAGACCATTCACTTTAACGGAAATAAAAGATCAAATAAAAAGTAAACAAAAAAATAAGGCACCAGGTATAGATGGTCTTATACAAGAACTATATAATACTACCGTGTGATGCAGTTAAAATATTAGATAAGGTTTGTAGAGAAATAAAAATAACTGCTGAGGTCTCCCTATCATGGAAATATTCCCTTATATCACCTATTTTAAAACAAGATAAGGACCTACAAAGTGTTCATCATACAGACCCATTTCACTTTTAAATGTGGACTTTAAGATGTTGTTGCCCATTTTAGTTAACATAATTAATCTACATATACCTAAACTAACAATGATCAAACTGGGTTTATTTTAAATAGACAAGTGCAGGATAATATAATAAGAATACATACATTAATAGACTATGCAAATAAAAGTAAAAAAAAAAAACTTTCTATCATTAGTCTCGATTTATATAAGGCTTTTCTGACTCAGTTAATTTGTCATACCTGTTTTAAAACAGTTAAAGTGTATAATTTCTCACCTGAGCTAATTGCATTAATTTCTAAGTTATACAGTTACTCTTGTGCTTATGTTAAAATTGGTTCTTTTCTTTCTAATTCCTTTAAATTACAAATAGGCATAAAACAAGTCTGCCCATCATCACCTTTACTTTTTGCATTAGGAATAGAACACTTTGTTAATAGTATTGGATCCAATAAGAACATTAATGGTATCAACAGAAAAGAAGACTTCAAACTAAACATTCAACTCTTTGCTGATGATATTTTACTAATAATAGGAATAGAGAATTCGTTAGAAAATATAATTAGTTCTGTGAGTCATTTTGAAGAAATGTTGAAATTAAGATTTAATCATAATAAAACAAGTACATTATTAATTAACAAAAACATGCACAAATATTCTAACTTTAATTAGCATTTAGTAATCAAATGAAATACATTGGTATAACTATTATGTATAATAGTAAATAAATGATAAAAACACATTTTCAAAAGGTTGTTGATACAAGTTTAAGTTTAGTCACAAACTGGACCAAATTCTTCTTTACCAAGGAAGAATGACTAATGCTTATTAAGATGGCAATTCTCCCTAAAATATTGTTTGTCTTACAAACTTTAGTAGTTTCTCCACAAAAAAATGATAAAGAATATAAGTTTCCTTTGACTGACAAAAGAAGTTGGGATAATGGTAGAATAGGATTCCCTGATATTCATTTGTATGCTACTTCAACAATTGAAAAGTTATAGCATTATGGATAAATTCATGTTATGATTCAAAATGGAAACAAATACATCACGAAAATATTATTAGTATGTAATAAATATATCACAATGAGTCACAAACAAATAGTCCCCAATAGTTTTATCTGGCTATTAAAAGATGTTTGTGTGAATGGAATTACACCATTTTCTCAAATTCCCTATTTAAATAACGTAATTTCCTCATTACAAAAGTTCACATATTCTAACGATTGTATTAAAGACTTAATATCTTCTGTATTTCCAATTGCATTTATGATGATGACTTAGAATCTCATAACTTCAACAAAATGCTAGTATCGAAACAATAAAGTAACCTTAATTTATTGGCATTAATTCTTAAATGGTACTTATACAAACACACACACATACACACACAGACATATATATTTTTTATATATATATATATATATATATATATATATATATATATATATATATGAGAGCGCTACAGAATCCTGAAAGCCCAAAATCCTGAAGACCAAAATCCTGAGAACTCAAAATACTGAAACTCAAAATCCTGAAAACACACACGATACCAACAGTTATTATATTCCACTACAAGTACATACAGAAACATATTAACCTTCAGCTATATGCAGGAGGGGCAAGCCCCACTGCACCCCCCATATAGGGGGTTGTGCCCCCCCCACACCCCCTGCTACTTAAATATATTAACTTTGAGATTGCACTTTACTACACTAAGTGCAATCTTGGAGTAGATATGTTTAAGTAGCAGGGCTGTGGGGGGAGCAACCCCCACATGGGGGTGCAGGGGTGCTTGCCCCCCTGCTTATACTTGTAGAACAGTAATATAGTTTGTGTTTTATTTCTTCCTGTATGTACTTGTGTTGGAATAAGTATCCTGTGTGTTTTCAGGATTTTGAGTTTTCAGGATTTTGAACTTTCAGGATTTTGGTCTCAGGATTTTGGTCTTCAGGATTTTGGGTTTTCAGGATTCTGTAGCACTCCCATACACACACACACACACACACACACACACACACACACACATCTCCCTCTCTCTCTAGATATATATATGTGTATATATATATATATATATATATATATATATATATACTGTTGAAAATGTAAGGGCCAAATACAAACAAGATTCTGAGAACTGGTTAATGTTACAAATATTTAAAGACTTTGCGAACACAGATATTAATAAGATATTTAACCTAGATAAGAAATAGTTCCCCAGATTACTGGAATTCTTAATGAATATCAATTATAATGCAATGAAAAATAAATTATGTTTGTCACAAGTTTATAACATTTTTAAGTTAGATTTCACATATTTAGACAATCCCTATGGAATCTACTCTTCAAAAAGTGATAACGAAGACTTCTCTGAAGAATGTAAGAAAATAATATTAAAATCTACAGTTAAAACTACATCTTCATTGTATTGGAAAATGTTCACTTGGAAATTCTTACACAGAGCTTTTGTCACTCCTAACAAAATTACAATTATGTATAAATTAAATAGAAATAAATGCTGGAGATATAATTCTGAAATAATAGCTGATTGGACTTGTAAGATATATGAATGTGAAGTCATCTCCCCCCTTGTTTGGAAAGAAATTAATAACTTCATTCAAGCCCTATGATCAGGTAGATGTAATATTTCTAAATCTTTAGTTATATTTAATGCTCTGATTCCTGAGATAATTCCAAAAACCCAAGTGCCTCTTCTTTGGTCTATTCTTGCTATAGCCAGAAAAGTAATTATTAAAATTTGGAAAAATAAAGTCACCCCCTTTAGTGTTGAATTTGTTAATATGGCAAAAATTGTTTGCAGTAGTGAATTGTGTATTATAAAGGTGAGAACTTCTAATATTACACATTCATATAAATCTTGGCTTAAACTTAAAGACTTGCTTGAAAAATATTAATTGCTGTTGATATGTAAAACTTTGCATTGATAAGCTGTGGACCTATGTAAATACTTGTTTGTTTGTTTTATAATGTATGTAAATACTTATTTGTTTGTTTGTTTTATAAATGATTTGTTTATTTATTGTTTTAAAATCAATTTACAATACCTTGTATGTAAGGTTCACAGCCCTTACAGGTTTAAACAAATCCCCCATGAATGTTGATGCAGAAGGAAGCACAGCACAGGAGAGCAACAGTAACAAAACCAAAGTCTTTAGGGTCTAAATGTCATAGGAACACTGGAGTAAACAGTCTAAATGCTTGACAGTGGATAAATACCACGGAACTAGCAAGGGTATGGCAACGAGTTCTAAGGATGTCTTTGGTTTGCCGAGGGACAAATACAGCAGAGCAATCATACTGGTGCACCCTTTGATATGCACCTGACTAGACATAGGCAACAACTAGAGCATTCACAGAGGTTTCTCTCAAAAGAATACAGGGCGTAAACAACATGTCCTACTTGGATCACCTTAAAACCCTGACCCTGTACTTGGTCTCATGCAGATTGCTAAGAGGCGATCTATGTCTGGCAGACAAGGCAACTTCTGATCCCACTCTTATGGACCTTTGTGCACCCACAAATCAGTTAGCATCAGATTTACCCAATCTAGAGATTTAAACCTTTTCTGCAGTATAAATAGGACATGCTGGAGGGACAGGTATGCGTCTCCCAGACTACCCTTTTTCTGGAACAGGCTCCCATAGATGGGAAGCAGAATTCTTCCATAACTCAATATAAGCTTAACTTGGACCAGTGGCAGCACCTCAAAACAGCATGAGTAAAGACTACAGAACAGATATGTGGCCAAGCCAGGTATGGAAATAAGGTACATAAGGAAAGCTGGTGATGGAATGCAGAAGTTCAGAAAGTCATCCAAAGAAAGACGAAGTAAAGGAAAAAGTGGGAGATTGAAACAATGGACCAGGCTAGGAAGAAATAGTGGTTGGCTAACAAAGAAGCTGAGAAAGGAGTTGCAATAGCAAAGAATAAGGCATCAAAGGCACTCTACCAGCTTCTGGAATGTGACTAAGTATGTGGTATAAAGAAACTATATCATGTTGCAAGGCAAAGACAAAAAGATAAAGAAGATATAAAGAAACTTTATCAAGTTGTAAGGCAAAGGCAGAAAGATAAAGAAGATGGTCAGACACCCATCATAAGGGATGCCAGCAACAACCTGCTGACCAGTCCACAGGACATTAAAGACTGATGGAAGGAGTACTTCCAGCAGCTT
This sequence comes from Protopterus annectens, assembly GCF_019279795.1. Taxonomy (NCBI): domain Eukaryota; kingdom Metazoa; phylum Chordata; order Ceratodontiformes; family Protopteridae; genus Protopterus; species Protopterus annectens. The sequence continues at coordinate 959,605,149 of NC_056739.1, forward strand.
CTAAATGAAGAAAACCCCAGAGAAGCTGTACTGCCCCAGACACAGCCTACAATGACAGAAGAAGGGGAGCTCACCTTAGAAAAAGTAAGAATAACAATAAGGAAAATGAAGTCAGGGAAAGAGGTGGGCTCAGATGAGATGATGGCAGATATAATAAAGATGCTAGATAGTGGAAAAATGGCTCCTGAGGATACTCATAGCAGTGTGGAAAGAAAGATGTATCCCAGATGACTGGAAAACAAGCATATTTGTGCCAGTGTACAGGAGCATAGGGGACATCTACAAATGTGGGCAGTAGAGGGGTATCAAACTCCTGTCACATTACATGAAAGTTCTGGAGAGGGTGATTGATAAATGGATGTTCAGAGTAGCAGAAAGTAAAATGGAAGATGAGCATTTCAGATTCAGATCATGATGCAGCACAACTGACCTGATGTTTGCAGTGAGACAGGTGGTTGAAAAGAAGCTAGAGATAAGGAAATAGTCCAACTGGACATTCCTAGATTTTGAGAAAGCATATGACAAGGTCCCAAGAAAGCTGTCTTGAGCAGTACTGCGATGGCTGGAAGTCCCTGAAACATTGGTAGAATTAGTGAAGGCTATGTACAAGGACCCAATGACTCAAGAGGGAACAGTGTTTGGTCTCACAGAGGGGTTCTGAGTGGGAGTGGGTGTACATAAGGGTTCAGCTGTGAGCCCACCACTGTCCATACTGGTGATGGACTACATTAGCAAACAGGTCAAAGGGGACAAATTAACAAAGTTGCTGTATGCAGATGATGTGGCATTACAGACGGACTCTGAGAAAAAACTTCAGCAAAGCATAGGGGGACTGGAATGCAAAACTGAAGGCACATGGGATGAAACTAAGTACAGATAAGGAGTGTAATGGCAATTTGGGAAATCTGAAGAAGCCGAGGATGAGATAGAAGGGAAAACAGTGGAACAGGTTAACAACTTCAAGTATCTGGGAGGGGTGGTTGAGGAAAAGGGAAGTCTGAATGATGAGGCCAAAGCTAGAATCAGAGGGGCTGCAGCCAACTGGCATAGAGTGTCAGGTGTAGTGTATGACAGAAAAATGCCTAAGAAACTGAAAAGTAAGGTGTACAACTGTATGGTACAGCAACCTGGGGAGTAAAGGAAGAGCAGATGAAGAAGCCAGAGGTGATAGAAATGGTGCCTGAGAAGGGTGGTAGGATGCACACTGTGGGACAGATAAAGAAATGAGAACATAAGAGCAGAAGACAAAGTAGGTCCATTTGCAGAAAAGATCAAATAGAGTGGATTATGGTGGTTTGGACACATGCAGAAAAGCAGAAGACAATCTGGTGAAGAAGATTTGGGACAGAGAAAGAAGGTAAGAGGAAATGAGTGCATCCAGCAGAAGGGGTGGCTGAATTGAGAGAAGATCTGCGATAGTCAGACATGAGTATCATAGAAGGCAGGAGTGTAGCATTGAATCGACAGAGACCTTGACCTCATGTAGAAAATGGGAAAAGGGGGGGTTAATGATGATTAGAACAGTGAATAGGGAATCCGAAATTTACCCCTAGTCTGGCATGTATGTGTCTTTTAGACTAAAACAGCTTGTAAATGTTCAAACCTAAAAACACCCCTTAAAATAACCCTAGGGTATCAGATCTTGTCGGATACATTTGGAAAGCATGGCTAGGCTTAAAAAGGCCCCCTTGTATCATTAGTCTGTTAATCACCTATGAACCTGTGGACTGTTTGTTATTTTCCAGACCAAATGCCTTTGCACACACCACGAGTATCAAATGCACACTGGAGGTAAACACAGGTGAAGACACAGGCTTATTAAATGTGTGCAACAGAAACGAGGTCAGTTAGCTCACTTGGTTTTCCACAGTTAATTTCTGGGCTACAGCCTTTCATACACCACAAATACGCAATTGCTGTTTCATTATCCTGCCAAATATAACGGTTGAGAAAATTAAAAGACACAAGACTCATTTAGAGGAGTATTCCCCATTATCATAAGTAAGATGTCACAGCATATGTAGCTATTTATAGCTACCTCTCTATCTGTCTATATCTATCTATTTTCTATGTGCATCTCTAGTTTGAAGAAATCAAGGCAGCTATTTAAATACTTGGTGATGGTTTCATCTTTTGAGCTTACACACGCACACACACACACACACACACACACACACACACACACACACACGCACACACACACACCTCTCAACTGTCCAGATTTTCACAAAACGTCCATATTTTTGTCTCATAATTTCTGTCTGTTCCTCATAAAACTTGTGGTTTTTCTAGCAAATCAGAAGGATAATCTGGAGAATTAAATCACTAAATAATGACATACATTTGCGTTTCAGACTTCATATCCTTCAGAAAATGCATGTTAACACAAATCCTGTTATTCTAGCAACTTTTTTAAGTTTATAAGAGAAATATTTAAAATGCGTTCCTATTTTTGCCCCCCCCCCCCCCCCATTATGGCAGGCTTTATCTAGATTTCTTGAGTTGAGAGGTATGACAGCTGTGATCTATTTTTATGAATACCCGTAAGCAGATTAAGACAGACCAGCAGTCATTCCTTTGTGCTAAGAGGTGCTCCTGAATTTGGTACAGTTATGAATTAGTCATGCAAATTAGGTGGAAATGATAAGTATCACATCTAGTTCTTCTGAAACTTTGTGGAAGCAGCTTATGCTTAAATCATTTATATGGGATCTAGCAATGCTGTGGTTTGAACTTTGTTGGTCAGTTTCTCAAAACTTGCTAGGATATTTGCACAGTACATCAGTTAAGGACATGGCTTTACATAAGTAGGAAGAGCAGAACAGGGAAGTTCTGCAATATGAACTTTGGGAATTAAGCAGTTAAAAATTAAATTGTTTTGATGCATACTTTGATGCTTCACTATGTTGTAATCATCTCCACAAATAACTAATTTCCCAAAATATATTAAAATGTGCTATCATGATTTAAAAATGGAGTTGAATTCCTAAAGTGGCTCTACTGAGTAATGAAAGAAAGGATGCAGTAAGTATAAGATCAGTAGTCTATCTTAATTTGCATTGTGTTTCTGGGATCAGGCACTGATTTATAGTCCTTATAACATGGAGCTTTTCCATTCATTTAGATTGTCTGTAGGAAGAGATATGCGATTATAATGTTGAACTATTACTGGTGCAGAAGTACACACAGTGTATGGTATTGGGTTGCCATTGTATAGATAGCAGAGTAAACATAGTGTATGGCATTGGGTTGTCACTGTATAGGTAGCAATTGTGTTCCTAAAATACAGGTAACTGTTGTTTGACCTTTATATTGGCTGTAAAGTTAGCTACTTTTTAATTTGAGTATAGGACATGGCAGCATGACGGCATGTCACAGTATGAACAAAGAGAAAGTATATTATGTCGTGTTGAACTTGTGTAAAACTGTGTTACAGTGTTGCATTTTAAATGGCTTACGTTTAGGGGTGTCAGCGACATTTCTTCACTCGAGCTTTGTATTAAGTTCCAAAGCTGCTGCCAGCCAGAGTTTGTGCTCTTCAGAAAAACCTTTGTGTAATCTTGTCTAATTCATTGATATTATGAGTTGCAGCCAATGTGGGGAGGATATGTTAGATTACTGTAGATTCTTGATGAGTTAAAAAATAGACAAGACAGAACTCCCAGTCATAAGGGTTTCCAGCTGTGTGAAACACTTTACAGACTACATAAAAAAGGCTATATATAAATCACTGGTAATTTAAAAAATCCACACCTACATTGAGTTTACTGAAATCCTGATAATACCTCTGAGAAACCTTGTAGTGTTGCTGATATCACGTGTTCAGCTATGCTTTGCAGGAATGCTGAATGTCTTCATAGCAACAACAAACACTTCCATTTCATTAAGTTTGTTGTCAGTAGTTGTCTTCATTTAAAAAAATCGTGAACTGAATTATATGGAAATATTTCTTTCATATTAAACAGTCTTCGTAGATATATAACAGTATACAAAGCATGTGAATCAGAATAAGTCTGTCAGATAAACATTGTACTGGATGTCAACAGGGTGAAACCGAAGGCTAAAGGTGAAGTGCACCTGTACCTTTTGGAAATTTATTCATACCTAACATCACTTTTTATTTGTTCGCCATGTTAATAAAACTTTTGTTGTTTAGTTTTTTTTTCTTAAAATGTCCATGCTGCTTAACATGCTGTCACATTAAAATATGTACAAGATAATGTTGGGAAAATAAAATACATATTTTATTCTTTTTTTAAACACCTTTATTGAAAAACATATTTTATTCTTTGGTAGACTTTAAGGTATATTTCATATAAGGGCTAACAAGACAGTAGTAATCAAGTTTAGTGACTTGAATAGCATTGCACATTTGAGGGAATTAAACACACATGAATGTGTTTGATGCAGTAAACCCATTCACCTTTTTTTCTGGATATGCAGCCTATATTTTCAGTCCAGCATAGTTGGGATTGTGTCAAGCTGTGAAATTCGCTTCTGAAAAGTATAAAAACAGAAATTTCTTTTTTTAGTTATGCAATTTATTTGCTTTTCTTTCTTATTTTTTCTCTATTTGATACAGAGAACTAAGCTGTGGTAAAGAAGTTTGGTGCCAGGAATAACATACCCATTCTCTGTCCCCCATCCCCAAACATGCAGTAGGTTTAGGCACAGGGCAAGTATAAATGCAATGGAAACCTGCATTTTAAAAATAAGGTACAAGAAAAATGAAAGCAGTGAGGAAGCAGAAGTAAAAGACTCAAACTGTAATAAATGATAGTGGTATAATGAAGGGGGTATAGATCAAGAGTTTGATTGAGAAGCAGTCCGTAGAGGGCCATATTGGCCCATCATCAGTTGCGTATCATAACAACATAAAGAGGCTTTGCGTCATCTTGGAGAGCTGACCAGCATTTGGGACAATCACCGGCACAAGGTAAGGACCACAAACATCAATGATGCTGCCTCTAAAACTGCCAAGCAAGATGGTCACTGAGGTAAGAGTGGCCTGGGGTAGAGTGACTACGGTGAAAAGGAAGAGAGCCCTTTCCATCTATTCCCCTATCCTTGTAGAGAATAATTCCTCTACAGTGATACCAAAAGTGTAGACCAAAACCATGCTGGGATCTTCCATTATGAAGACATAATGGAGAATGGCACAGTACATTAAAGAAGGAAACAACTTCTGATATTGGAGATAAATTCCAGATGGGAGTCACATGGAAGTGTAGGAGGTGCCTGCCTAACTGTTCCCATGTCAGATAGTGAATACTTAGGACAGCTAAAGTGGATGTGCAAGACAAGAAGCGTGTTTTCCATGTAACTCTAAGAACAAATTGTATTACTAGGACAGGGATCACAGCTGTAAAGGAGACCAAGGAAACAGGGATGGGGATTCATGTCAGAATATCATGAACAGGAAGATTCTAGATCACTGCATATGATTGGCTTAGTAGTGTAGTGCTGTTGCTAAGAAGGGTGTGTGCATGAAATATGCTCTTATCCATGGTGAAGCAATACAAGACATGCTTTAGTGTGCACTTCTGGCATGAGGGAAGGAGTTTAGATACATAAAAAATGGTGGTTTGTTACAAATGACATTAATGACACCACAAAACTGAAAATGTGATGGAAGTAAACTCTCCTCTAGCCTCTCATCTTTAATAAAATGTCTGTGTTTCTGATCACATAATGGCCCCAGTCAAGCTGAAAATGTAGATGCTTATTGCTGATGGTCAAGCAAATTCCATGGGGCAAAAAAAAATCCACAAAACCTAACTCTCTGCTTATTGTCATGCCCCTCAAAACCAAGCCAACACCTTGCAGACCACAAAGGTCAGTACCTTAAAATACAAAAAAACCCCACAATGCTTAGTGCTGGTCATTTCTGCCCTTGTATAGGAAGTTACAGCCTTGGTTTCTTGAATGAAAATTCAGTGCAGGGTTTATATCTGCCACTGTAAGATGTGGTCAGTTTTCTAGGTCCTAATGTTCTTAGAGATGCAGCTGCTTCCAGGGTTGCTCATTTCTGGTATCCTACTACTGGCTACTGTATAATTTTATGTTTTTTCTTTCTTCCTTCTGTGTTTGCAGTGTGGTACATTTTGTTTTATCGTATATATATATATATATATATACGTGTGTGTGTGTATGTGTGTGTGTGTGTGTGTGTGTGTATATCTATATACACACACACATTCACATGTATTCATGAATGCACATAAATACATGCTCCCTCTCCAGGTCTAGGTATGTGTGTATATATATATATATATATATATATATATATATATATATATATATATATATATATATATATATATATATATATATATATATATATATATATATATATATATATATATATATATAGAATGTGTGTGTGTGTGTCTATATATATATATATATATATATATATATATATATATATATATAAATGTTGCTGTTGAATGTATATATATATATATATATATATATATATATATATAGAGAGAGAGAGAGAGAGAGAGGGAGAGTAGTTTCTTTATCTGTGTACAAGCATTGTTACAGGCTGCTACATAGCACTGTGTAGTTGGTCTAACTGCAATTTAAATAGTAGCATAAGTACCCTTTAATCCCTACTGTTTACACTATGTAAATGTCCCTGATAACAGAGAAAGTTTCAAAAAACTGTAGTGATATTAACGCTGAATATGAAATGTTTATTGATGGTTAGCCACAGTTCCGTAATAGAATCTTTATCAGACAGGAAAGAAAGTAAACTGTTACATTCATTTTTATCATGGTATTTGACAATTTCTTCATACTGGCCTTGAAGGTCTGTACAACTATTTATTTTTGCAGGATTCTGTGATGCACTAATACAGTGGATTATTCCATTTGCTTTAACAAAGATTATAGGTTTTTCTAAGGTTCATAGTTAAGTACAAGGCTAGCTGCCCTTGTGGATCATTTTAAGCCTAGACAATTTCCCTCAAAGATGAGAATGAAACCTTATACTTTGTGTCTGTGAGGCAAATAACTTAACCATTATACCAATGCCCAACCCTGTATGTTGAGTTCCATGATCACTAGTAGTATATTAAATGAAACGATAAGCAGATGACTGATCTTACTTTTTGACATGATGCCAAGGAAACAAAACACTCTGAATTTAAAACCACCACTATTATTAATATACTATCCATACATGGTACTGTGAATTAAGCGAGCAGTTTTCCTCCTTCATCTACATTGATATTCCTGTTGGTGTAGTGGAACTTATCTTGGTGATTTCTGCTCCTTTGACATGCAGATAAGCCTTGCTCAACTCTTATTTTCATCGGCTAGCTTTGGACACCAAACTAGCCTTCTGATGCTTTATTTTTAACAATGGCAGGGTGACATACCTGTCAACATCTGAATGCAAGAAATCTGGACAAAGCTAAACATAATGGTGAGACAAAGGCCTGAAATCATGGACAGATTTTAAGCATTGCTCTTATGAACTTGGAAAGTTGTTAGAATAACAGATTTTACGTTAGCATGTATTTTCTGAATTGTATGAAGTCTGAAAGAAAAATGTTTTATGACTTCAGGCCTCATTCATTTGCCAGAAATCCATAAATTTTATAAGGAATAGAAAAAAATATATGAAGCAAACTTCTGGACATTTTGAAAACTCTATAGACAGTTGAGAGGTATGAAACTTGACCTGCCTATAGCTCTTCTAATGAGCTTTTCTTAGCTTGTAGGTAGTTGTGACATCAGTGCTCTGTAAATGCTGTGGCTTCAGCGCTGTATAAGCGCTGTGACTTCACTACTCTGTAAGCGCTGTGACTTCAGTGCTCTGTAAGCGCTGTAGCTTCAGTGTTCTGTAAATGCTGTGGCTTCAGTGCTGTGTAAGCGCTGTGACTTCACTACTCTGTAAGCGCTGTGACTTCAGTGCTCTGTAAGTGCTGTGGCTTCGGTGTTCTGTAAATGCTGTGGCTTCAGTGCTGTGTAAGCGCTGTGACTTCACTACTCTGTAAGCGCTGTGACTTCAGTGCTCTGTAAGCGCTGTGGCTTCAGTGTTCTGTAAATGCTGTGGCTTCAGTGCTCTGTAAGCGCTGTGACTTCAGTGCTCTGTAAGCGCTGTGGCTTCAGTGTTCTGTAAATGCTGTGGCTTCAGTGCTGTGTAAGCGCTGTGACTTCACTACTCTGTAAGCGCTGTGACATCAGTGCTCTGTAAATGCTGTGGCTTCAGCGCTGTGTAAGCGCTGTGACTTCACTACTCTGTAAGCGCTGTGGCTTCAGTGTTCTGTAAATGCTGTGGCTTCAGCGCTGTGTAAGCGCTGTGACTTCACTACTCTGTAAGCGCTGTGACTTCAGTGCTCTGTAAGCGCTGTGGCTTCGGTGTTCTGTAAATGCTGTGGCTTCAGTGCTGTGTAAGCGCTGTGACTTCACTACTCTGTAAGCGCTGTGACTTCAGTGCTCTGTAAGCGCTGTGGCTTCAGTGTTCTGTAAATGCTGTGGCTTCAGTGCTCTGTAAGCGCTGTGACTTCAGTGCTCTGTAAGCGCTGTGGCTTCAGTGTTCTGTAAATGCTGTGGCTTCAGTGCTGTGTAAGTGCTGTGACTTCACTACTCTGTAAGCGCTGTGACATCAGTGCTCTGTAAATGCTGTGGCTTCAGCGCTGTGTAAGCGCTGTGACTTCACTACTCTGTAAGCGCTGTGGCTTCAGTGTTCTGTAAATGCTGTGGCTTCAGCGCTGTGTAAGCGCTGTGACTTCACTACTCTGTAAGCGCTGTGACTTCAGTGTTCTGTAAGACACAACCCTGCTGTACTTGGCTCCCTATTGAAATGTCAGCACTTGGAATAAATATCAAGTGCCAAAAAGCTGGGAATAAAATACAGAAAACACAAGAGAAGAGTAAATTTTGAAAATTGTTCTTCTCCTTAAAACTTCTTTTTGTAGGGGGGGACCCCTGCACCCCCACACCACCGAACTTATACCAACTCTGGGACCACCATAACCAGGAGAAAAGGGAATATTCTGAGAAATGGCATCACAGACTTGGTATATGTAAGTCTGTTCTTTTGGCCATTCAGTCTCTATATTTTGGTGCTGCGGTAGCGTTGTTGCCTCCCAGTAAGACGTTGTTTTGTTCGATTCTCAGCTAAAGTGTCTTCTGTGTGGAGACATGCATGAATGGGCGTACCTTCGTTGAAGGTTGTGCGTCAGGGCTGGCAACCCGGTACGTAAAAATCTACTGCCAATCATTAGCGGACCAGAGTTCCGCTTTGGCGACCTCTAACCGGGAAAAGCCGAAAGATACAACTCTAGTGGGTCCCAGCATTTTACATGGTTACCACTGCACTCTGTATGTTTGTATATTCATGTGTGAAATAGTTTCAAACACTTTCACCAGCCCTAATTCTTGCTGTAGTGAGTCTTCCATCATAAAAGGCTCTTAACATTTCTGGATCAGATCTTGCTACTCATGCTGGAAGTGTTCTTAGTCAAAGCAATCACATACTCTAATTATTTCTGTGGTATTAGGAGAAAACTGTGCTGACATAACTATATAGACAATTCATTATCATTGTAGTGACTCTTGGAAACTTTATGTTCTATTTGACAAGTATAGGCAAACAATATTATAACCCTTCTCATGATTTCAGTGCTGCCATTTTAGTCAAACTGTTGTGTTCACCAGCAATGTCAGTAAATGTTTATGGCCACCATGGTCATTAGCCATCTTAAATGTATTACCCCAGAGGTACTGATGCCACTTCTTTACTCCAGAAGTCCTGAAATGAGTGTTTCCTTCTTGTTATGATAGTGCATTCTCAAAGAAGGAGAAAGGAATTGTGACATATAAGCAAATGATCTGTCAACCTCTTAAGGCAAGAGGTGTTGAATCA
>NC_056739.1:959622531-959767531 GCF_019279795.1 Protopterus annectens
TAAATATTCTCTCTCCGAGGTCACACTATATACAAGCACACACAAAACACCACCACACAAGCTACTTTCTCTTCGCACACACACATCACAGCAACAAAACACACTGACAAACACCACAGCCCCTACCCAAAACCCTTAACACACACACACTTACCTGAATACATGACCATAGCGGAACTTTAGAAGCGCGAAATTCAAAACCTCCGGTATTCGAGGTTTTAAATTTCGCGCTTCTAAACTTTCGCTATTATGTGGATTCGGCTTCTTGGGCTCGAGATAGTGAAATTCAGGAGCTCGAAATACTGAAATCTCGAAGTGAACCCATATATATATATATATATATATATATATATATGGTTCACTTTATAATTTTGAAATACTGAAATACCAAATTTCAGTATTCCGAAATCATGAAGTCGAAGACTCAAAATCGCGAAAGTGCATAATCACGAATTAGAATATCTCAAATTCATGGTTATGGCTTATGGTACGTGATGTGCGGTGTTGGGAGTGTATCGTGGTTCATGTCGTGTACGGATGTAGGTGCAATTGAAGGTAAGTGAGGGTTTTGTGTGGGAGTTTTAGTGTGTCTGAATGTAAGTGTTGGATGTGTTGATGTATGCGTATGTGTGATGTTTGTGTGCGTACAAGGGACTGTGAAATGTGTGGGTGTGTGTTTCTTTTTTGTGTCTGTTTGTGCGATCTCGGAGTTAGTATGTATAAGTAGGGGGGTGCAGGGTGGCTTGCCCCCCTGCTTATATGTAGTGTAGGTTTGTTTGTTTGTGTTTTTGTGTGTTTTGTTTGTTGTAGTGTGGGTTGGACGATGTATGTGTTATGTGGTGTATGGTGTGTATGTGTTCATGATTGTGTGTTTCGCGATTGGGTGCTTTCGGGATTATGGACGTTCGACTTTATGCTTTAGACATTCAGTATTTCAGTATTTCGAAATTATAAAGTGGATCCATATATATGTATATATATATATATATATATATATATATATATATATATATGTATATATATATGTATATATATATATATATATATATATATATATCTATATGTATATATGTTCCACAGGGAGAATTAGTACTTGTGAGCAAGAAAGCTGCTAGCTGAGAATCCTAAAAAGTCAAGAAAAAAGAATCGTGTACTATAGATAAGCTCAGATGAGACTTCAAAGCAATCAAACAATTATAACTTGTTTAGAAACCAACCTATCCTATGTAACTGAATTAGAGTGCAACCCATTTTTCAAAAAAAAAAGTCTCTAGTTGATTAAATTTTTATTAGTGGTGGGGTGTGAGAGAAGGAGGAAAAGTAAGAGTTCAGGAAAAAAGTGCAGTATGATGAGGAGTGATGTATAAAAAGATTGGGAAGCAAAGTGGCTGTAAGAGATGGAAAAAAGCAGTCTGAGTAAAGCTCGCCAGGTGAGCTGGAGGAACAGATGGCTCTGTTCACAGGGACACAGTGTATCTCTGATATGGAAATGAGCAGCCATTTAGGAACACGTAATCACCAAATACTGAGCTTCACCATCTACATAGCAAAAGAGTTCAGGCAGTCAAAAGTAATTGTTCTGGACTTCGGACTGTCAGAATTTGGCAGAACTGGGGCAGTCCCTCAGAATCACTCTGCCAAAATAGTGTAATGATTATGGGGAGGAACAACAGAGCTGCATCAAATTTCCCCTTTTATAAGCAATATTTTTTGTGTGAAACATGGAAGTCAAATAAAAAGAGAAGGTGAAAACTACTGTGGCTCTTAAAACAGACAGCAGTAATTGACAAAGAAGACAAAAGTGGGAACTCTGGTTAGGAAAGCAAAGTCATTATCTGAGGACAAGATAACCATTATATCAGTGAATAATGGAGATCAAAGGGGCAGTGAAGCTAAATATAACTAGTATGTATGTACATAAAGAGTGTGAACATGCAGGTCTGCTAACAGGTGTGGCCAGTACAAAAACCTAGGATAAGGGCATTCGTTCCAGTTCCTTCATAGATCAAAGCGTCTTGAAAAAGTTCGAGAAACTGAAGGTACACAGAGCAGTGATGCCTGTGTAGATTCATACCAAAATATTTAGATAACTGAGGATAAACATGGAAGCAACTCTAATAATTTTATTAAAGTGTGAAAGGGCTATAAGATTCCTGAAGACAGGAACAGAGTGGGTGTAGCCCAATTTCAAGTGAGCTGGAGAAAGGCGAAGGCTGGGAACTTCCAGCCTGTCACATTAACGTCTTGTACGTTTATGCCTTTAATATATTATTCAGTCACAGAAAAGCTGGAGAATCTGAACTGTGTATCAGTAGCATCGTGGACAAAGCAGAAAGGCTGACAAGTGGTCTTGGAAAGTCAAATCTACTTTCACAGACATTAATACTGGATTTCAGTACCATGTAACAGTAACATCAAGAATCATTTTTGGGGAGCTTTGGGTGACCCTCATGATTTGTGAAGCTGAGATACATTAGGCAACAAAGAAGAAGCAATGTGTGATGAGTGTTGGAATGGTGGCCTTTAAAGCAGAAATCAATTTTTGGTTCATTGAAAACTTTTGTGTTCTGGAGCTTTACGGAAAAAATCTACTAACAGGAAAAGGCAAAGTACAGTTTTCTTGTGCAAATCAGTTGTTGTCTTTTACAATGACTGCTGAAGTCAAGCCTTAAGAAAGACAGATCTTTAAAAAAGAATATATGGAAAATATTACAGTTCTGAAGAATTTATTAAATGTTCTAATACCAAAGAAGTGAAGAGTCCCAATGATTTTATAATGTCTTCCTCAAGTATTATTACAGAAAAATGCTGTAAGATTTCACTATATATTGTAGTTGTGGTAACTGAAATAACTAAAACTTCTCTTCAAATCCTTGACCAAGTTCTGTTTCCCCCAGTCCCTCCAAAAACCACACACACACACACACACACACACACACACACACACACATTTTTTTCAGTTAAACAAGCACACAGTTAAAAACTAGGAGCATAAATGAAATGATAGCTGGAAAGTTCTAAAGCAATGTTAGTTAACAAGTGTATACCTAGTTATTAATTGGAAATCTGTCACAGAAGCAAAGGTTTATTGAAGCAAAGGATGCATACAGAGGAGTAAGATTTGGTGTACATAACAATAGATGAAATAGCTATAAAAATAAAAAACAGCCACCAAGGACAAAACTGGTAGTCTTGATCGGTGAAAAATACTATTTAATAATACACTAAAACATAAATGACTAAGTGCTTTCACCAGATAACACACTGGCTTCTTCAGAGTCATTTGTATTTTAAAAACACTTCACTTAAATAATAAGTTATGTAGTTAATTGATTAATTAATCATTCAAACCAACCAATCTAAAACTCACACTGCAAAACTAGTTGCAAGTTAAACACACCATATCACTTTAAAAGTTCGTTAACTTTTCTCCCGTACAAAAAAATGTAAATAAACAATTCAAAATACACAGGTATAAAAACAGGCAGAAAAAATCTCATTCAATGTACCTTAAAATTAATCTAAATCTATACAAATATACAAACCCTAAAAATAATTTTTTTATAAATAAAATTCTACCAAATATTAAGAATGAAAAAACATGATAATGTTCTTCTCATGTTTTATATAAAATATACTCAAATCTGGCTAGCTTTTAATTTTAAGATAGGCATCAAAGAGACCCCATCATTCAAACCGGGAAAATTCAAGGCATTAAGCCTGAGTTGCCACTCAGTTTCCAAGGACCCAATTTTATTGTTAACATGACACCCCCTCTCAGTAGTGACAACACGATCAATAACAAAAACCAAGAATTTTTTAAAAGTCATGCATTTGGTAGTGTGTAAATAAAGTGCATTGTGTTCATCTTTTCTTTTAATACATCTCAAGTGTTCAGATATCCTATCACGTAACCTACGGATGGTCTTCCCCACATAAAACGCTTCACATGCTGTACAAGAAGCAACATAAACTAAACACTTAGTATTGCAATTACATTGCCCTGGACATGAAATGGTGTATTTGTAGTTCTTAACACACAATTATGGACCTTCATTAATAAATCTACATCATCTACATGAACCACATTTTTTCATAAGTGACTTTTTGCAAGGTTTGACCTCCCTTTCAAGAATACCTTTAAGATTAATACCTCTACTATACACTATCGAGGGTTCTAAACCTAAAACTTCTTTAGTACGATCACTTAAACAAAACGTCCACACGTTCCTTAAACATAAACCCAGCTCATGAGACCTATCATTGTATTTTAATACAAACATTGCACTTGCATTTTCTTTTTTATCCTCCTTGTCAATAACCAAAACCTTCTTCCATAAAATAGGGAAATAACATGTTTCTCTTTTTTTCATGACCTCTTTTTTGATATTAAGTAATAATTTCAAGGGGTACCCCCTATCTAAAAACATTCCTATTAATTTATAAATTTCGTTTTGAAAAGTCTCATTGTCACTAACTAACCTAGATGTTCTCACCATCTGCCCCTTTATAATGCCTTTTCTCTGATGAAAAGGGTGACAACTTTTAAAATGCAACAATGAATTAGAATAAGTATCCTTCCTATAGATGTTACTAGAGAGACCTTCAGGTGTTTTCTGGATTGTTATATCTAAAAAATTAATTTCCTCAGTATTCCAAGTATAAGTAAACTTAATAAATTGAGTTGTAGCATTTAAATAATCAATAAACTCAACAATAGTTTGTTCATCACCCTTCCATAAAATTAATAAATCATCCAAAAACTGATTATATAAAATGATGTTATCATTATATTTTGACGGAAAGATGTAAAGTATTTCCCATGCAAGCAATACCAAATTGGAAAAAAAACAGGAGCACACTTGGCCCCCATCGCCACACCGGTTAACTGCTGGAAGATTTCTCCCTCAAAAGCTAATGAGATTATTTTTTTAAATAATTTCCATTAAATCAGTCAGCAGATTAATTTTGTTTTTGTCAGTTGTTGTACTAGTCAAGAGACTTTCATGAAACATATTTAAACCTTGTTGATGTGGAATAACCGTAAATAAATTGATAACATCAACTGTTAAAAAAACGTAACTACTGTTAATGTGTTTAACTTCCCTCAGCCTCTCAAGGCAATGCCACAAATCTTTTAATATATGTGCTGCTTCACTAACTGCAGGTTTATACCAAGTGTCCACAAAGGAAGCAAGGGGCTCAGTTTTGGAGCCCCTAGCAGCAACTATTGGTCTAAAAGGAGGGTTGCTGATTCCCTTGTGGACCTTGGGAATCCCGAAAATTGTTGGCAGAATGGGAAATTTTACTATTAGGTAATCATATTCCACCTCATTAATTACCCCCTGGAATAATGCATCCTGTAAAAACAGGTCAATCTTTGAATAAGCTCTATTTACTTCATTCTTAGATACCCTAATATAGGTTGACTCATCATTCAATATTTGAGTCATTCTCATACAATAAACGGTCTTTGTCATAATTACCATCCCCCACCTTTATCAGGTTTCATAAACTTGTACTGTTGATTTTCTTTCAAATTTCTCAATAATTATCTTTCTTCACTAGTAAGATTGTCAATAACATAACCATCATTTGATAAAATCCTTCTAAATTCAGTTTCAGCTACTCTTTCTAATAAGACAACCTCATTGTAGGGTGGGGGGATGAAAGTGCTTCTTCTCTTAAGAGCCTTGACCGATTCAGTCTCATTAACATAGTTATTATGTTTACAATTAATAGAAAAAAACATTCTTAAATTTAACTGCTGCATAAACAGTTTCAGGCTAACTAACACTTGAGCTATGTCCGACCTAAAATTGGGTACAAAATTAGTGCCCTTGCTTAATAATTCAAAATGAGTGTCATAAATTTCCATATCCATATAGTTGTAAATAAACAAACCCGTGTTTTTTCAACACTTTGTACACCATAGATGAATTGTTATCAGAAAAATTGCAGTTGTCATTGTAACAGTTAAACATCACCATATGTGTGTTCTCAATTTCAATTTCTTGTTTAGAATGTAATTCAATCAATTGAAAATCACAAGTATTGTCAAACAATATCACACTATTAAAATGCTCAACAAAGCCACTTCTGTTGTTAAATAAACAGAGACTGTTGCCAGTCTGACATGTCTCAGTATTAAAAACATTATCACAAGTCTCTAATAATAACCCCTTCTGTTCCCCTTCCCCCCTCGTCCATTCCAATGTTGATTTTGTACATTCCTGCCTGTTTGAACTCTGTTTAACAGTCTTTCTGACCTCCTTGGTCCGGTCTGTTCTTCTGAAAAACTTTCTTCACCTTCAATGTTATCATGCAAGTTACTCTATCCATCAAAAACAGGTTGTTTATCACCCACTCGCGAATTAACCTTAAATTTTGTGCCCGGAGGGTAGGCATAATTATTCTTATAATCTAAAGTATCTCTGTTGAGTTTTTTGTGTTTAATAGCAAGATTTTTGTTCACAAAAGATTCAACATTTCTAAGTGTTTTTTCAAAGTTCTGTTTTTGCTGAGAAAAAAGCAAGTAATTGGTAATGCTGGTGTTTAAACTGTTAATTTCATCTTGAATTTTAACCAGTTTTAAATTATTGTTCCATATAATAATGTCTAACATCTCCATACCTGTTTTATTGAAAAGTGTAGTCAATTCACGAAAAACTGTTGACCCTTCTTCCACTCCCATAGGTAGTTTCTATAACCACAAACCTTTAGGTACTTGGTTCAGCTCCATAGATTTTTTGAGAAACAAGTTGTCTAATTGTATAGCTTTAAATTTGATACATAGTTTCTCAAAGTTAAAGATTTGTTCTTTTACCATTGGTAAAGATTTCCTCGCCTCTTGCAGGCCTGAGGATAAAGCTCCAAACACCGGAGCCTGGAGCCAAGCTTTCAAATCGCGCTGCCCTCCATTAATAATCTGACGAGTACTCACCACTGGTGACGCTCTGTTCAAGTTTTGTTGTTTCGACACAGTGCCACTATAGGAAGTAGAAGCAACATTATCTTTAGTTGGTGCAGCATTAATCGGTGAATGGAGAGTAAATAATTCCATTTGTGAATTGGTAGGGCTACTAGCCGAAATCACTCGCCCCTCATCCAATCCACCAGCATATAGCTTAATCAACTTCTCAACAACATTAGCTAGTTCTTTGAGTACACTTTCCATAGTGAATGATATGAACGACCATAAGAATTACACCGGAAAAACACAAACTTGTTCTCGTCCTCTGGGCCGATTAAACAACCAAAATAACATAAATTCCAAACGGAAAAACACTGAAATAACTATAAAAATAAAAAACAGCCACCGAGGACAAAACTGGTAGTCTTGATCGGCGAAAAATACTATTTAATAACACACTAAAACCTAAATGACTAAGCGCTTTCACCAGATAACACACTGGCTTCTTCAGAGTCATTTGTATTTTACAAACACTTCACTTAAATTATAAGTTATGTAGTTAATTGATTAATTAATCATTCAAACATTCAAACCAACCAATCTAAAACTCACACTGCAAAACTAGTTGCAAGTTAAACACACCATATCACTTTAAAAGGTCGTTAACTTTTCTCCCATACAAAAAATGTAAATAAACAATTCAAAATACACAGGTATAAAAACAGGCAGAAAAAATCTCACTCAATGTACCTTAAAATTAATCTAAATCTATACAAATATACAAACCTTAAAAAATACATGTTTTATAAATCAAATTCTACCAAATATTAAGAATGAAATGTTTTATATAAACTGAGCCCCTTGCTTCCTTTGTGGACACTTGGTCTAAACCTGCAGTTAGTGAAGCAGCACATATATTAAAAGATTTGTGGTATTGCCTTGAGAGGCTGAGGGAAGTTAAAGACATTAACAGTAGTTACGTTTTTTTTAACAGTCGACATTATCAATTTATTTACGGTTATTCCACATCAACAAGGTTTAAATATGTTTCATGAAAGTCTCTTGACTAGTACAACTGACAAAAACAAAATTAATCTGCTGACTGATTTAATGGAAATTATTTTAAAAAATAATTTCATTAGCTTTGCGGGAGAAATCTTTCAGCAGTTAACCGGTGTGGCGATGGGGGCCAAGTGTGCCCCTGTTTTTTCCAATTTGATATTGCTTGCATGGGAAAACCTTTTCATCTTTCCGTCAAAATATAATGATAACATCATTTTATATAATCGTTTTTTGGATGATTTATTAATTTTATGGAAGGGTGATGAACAAACTATTGTTGAGTTTATTGATTATTTAAATGCTACAACTCAATTTTTTTAAGTTTACTTATACTTGGAATACTGAGGAAATTAATTTTTTAGATATAACAATCAAGAAAACACATGAAGGTCTCTCTAGTAACATCTATAGGAAGGAGACTTATTCTAATTCATTGTTGCATTTTAAAAGTTGTTACCCTTTTCATCAGAGAAAAGGCATTATAAAGGGGCAGATGGTGAGAACATCTAGGTTAGTTAGTGACAATGAGACTTTTCAAAACGAAATTTATAAATTAATAGGAATGTTTTTAGATAGGGGGTACCCCTTGAAATTATTACTTAATATCAAAAAAGAGGTCATGAAAAAAAGAGAAACATGTTATTTCCCTATTTTATGGAAGAAGGTTTTGGTTATTGACAAGGAGGATAAAAAAGAAAATGCAAGTGCAATGTTTGTATTAAAATACGATAGGTCTCATGAGCTGGGTTTATGTTTAAGGAACGTGTGGAAGTTTTGTTTAAGTGATCGTACTAAAGAAGTTCTAGGTTTAGAACCCTCGATAGTGTATAGTAGAGGTATTAATCTTAAAGGTATTCTTGAAAGGGAGGTCAAACCTTGCAAAAAGTCACTTATGAAAAAATGTGGTTCATGTAAATGGTGTAGATTTATTAATGAAGGTCCATAATTGTGTGTTAAGGACTACAAATACACCATTTCATGTCCAGGGCAATGTAATTGCAATACTAAGTGTTTAGTTTATGTTGCTTCTTGTACAGCATGTGAAGCGTTTTATGTGGGGAAGACCATCCGTAGGTTACGTGATAGGATATATGAACACTTGAGTTGTATTAAAAGAAAAGCTGAACACAATGCACTTTATTTACACACTACCAAATGCATGAATTTTAAAAAATTCTTGTTTTTTGTTATTGATCGTGTTGTCACTACTGAGAGGGGGTGTGATGTTAACAATAAAATTGGTGCCTTGGAAACTGAGTGGCAACTCAGGCTTAATGCCTTGAATTTTCCCGGTTTGAATGATGGGGTCTCTTTGATGCCTATCTTAAAGTTAAAAGCTAACCAGATTTGAGTATATTTTATATAAAACATGAGAAGAACATTATCATGTTTTTTCATTCTTAATATTTGGTAGAATTTTATTTATAAAAAATTTATTTTTTAGGGTTTGTATATTTTTATAGATTTAGATTAATTTTAAGGTACATTGAGTGAGATTTTTTCTGCCTGTTTTTATACTTGTGTATTTTGAATTGTTTATTTACATTTTTGTGCGGGAGAAAAGTTAACAAACTTTTAAAGTGATATGGTGTGTTTAACTTGCAACTAGTTTTGCAGTGTGAGTTTTAGATTGGTTGCTTTGAATGAATAATTAATCAATTAACTACATAACTTATTATTTAAGTGAAGTGTTTTTAAAATACAAATGACTCTGAAGAAGCCATTGTGTTATCTGGTGAAAGCGCTTAGTCATTTATGTTTTAGTGCGTTATTAAATAGTATTTTTCACCAATCAAGACTACCGGTTTTGTCCTTGGTGGCTGTTTTTTATTTTTATAGTTATTTCAGTGTTTTTCCATTTGGAATTTATGATATAACAATAGATGAAGTACGAGAGTAATTGTAATTTGTCTGGACATTTCTGCTGGCCATGGCACATAAATTATACACTGTCTGGAGACCTTCCCCATGTCACAGTAGATATACTGTGTTGTTGTTGTTGTTGTATGGGATTTTATTTGTCTTGTTTCAGAAACAAACTCTTTCCACTGGAGAGCCAGCCAGAAAGGACACGGTCGACTGCCTGACAGATCTTATTTTCTGAGGATAATAACAATGCATGCCTCTCAACCCTAGAGCAAAAAATCTGTACAGTCATAAATAAAAGTGGGACAAAGGCCCCAAAATAGGGAAAATTTTTAAATATTGTTCTTACAAACTTAGAAAGTTGATAGAATAACAGGTTTTGCATTAGCATGAATTTTCTGGAGGGTATGTCATCTGAAACTCAAATGTCTGTCATTATTTTCTAACCCTAATCTTTAATGGTTTGCCACCAATTTGCCAGAAAACCATACTTTTATGAAAAGCAGATCAAAAATATGAGGCAAAAATCTGGACATTCTGACAAAATCTGTACAGTTGAGAGGTATCGAAACAAGTGAAATATTTTGTGATTTGACCCCACCACCACTGAAGGTAAGACAAAGTTAGCAACTCATAAGCAGTATTTAGTCATGGTCTCACCATAAGCATCATGTCTCTACTCTGCTGATATGGCAAATAGTGAAACACCATTATTGCAAAGCCCCAAGCAAATCATGCAAGTATTCTGTAGTAAGGAAAAAAAAAAAAAAAAAAAAAAAACTGCTTGCAGATTTACACTTTTAATGCTGGAGGAGGGCAGCAGATACCTGGATTAACTAGATGCAGCTTTTGGTGAGTGAGAGAGAGACAGCAGTGGCATGGTACCCATGGCATATCAACTTCAAGCTTGGCTTACATGGAAGAAAACATATGTGTATGATTTCAGCTACTGAGTTTTCTAAAAGTATACTGTATATAAAAGTAACACTGTGAAAAGTACAATTGTGTAACCCCCCCCCAAAGAAAACCCTGAAGTTCCTACAGATATTGTTATCCTGATAAGTATAACATGTTATATAAATGTTTCTGTAGCACATTTTGTATTTCATCATCAAAATTATCCAAAGTATCCAGCAAATCTTCTGATAATCCCTAAAGGGAATATTACCTTTTTTTTTTTTAAATTTTTTACAGTACGCAGAGTATATAATTGCGATTTAGTAATGTATACTTTTTGGGGTAAAATTATGAAATAAAAGTTAAAATAAGTTCATGGAGGTAAATGTATTTACTTGGAATATAGGTTCATAGGTGTGTACTAGGCTAATGGCCCTGGAGCCTTTACAAGCCTAGCCCATAGGATTACCCTGGCATCTTGCCACCTGACCTTAGTTCCCAGTACCTCTGTCGAATAGAGCCACTAGAGTGATCCCCGGGGTGAATCTTTTATTTCCCATCCACTTATCAAGATTTCTCTTGAAGAGAGCCAATGAGGTGCTCTGTTTGACATGTAGGGGAAGTCTATTCCATAGCATGGGCAGTCTCTGGGTTATGAACCTATCCCTCCAGCATGTTCTATCGATTGTGGTAATGAGGTTGAGGTCTTTGGAGCGTGTGATGCAGAGGGATTGGGATTTCTTTAGATGTAGCATTTCTAACAGAGCTGGGTCAGACATGGCTTTGTAAGTCAAGCAGAGATCACCTCTAAGTAGGCGATATGAGACAGAGAATAGTTGGAGTTTAAGTCTGTCCATATAGGACAAATGTTTAAGGCCTAGGATCCTCTTTGTGAGGTACTTTTGTGGCCTCTCCAGTTGCTGCAGGTGTCTAGTGAGATACATGCCAAATGGGGCATTGTACTTTGTGATTGGCCTAATGAGGGAAGAGTAGAGGGAAACAATAACCTCTTTCATCCTGGATGCAAAACTCTTAGTAATGAGATGTGCCACATAGAAGGACTTTCTGACCACAGTGGCCATATGCTGGTCAAAAGAGAGGTTGCTGTCAACCTGTGTTCCTAGATCTCTTATAATGCCTTCTTTGCTCAGTGGACTACCATTGATGTGGTAATTCAAGGGAACCAGGTTTTTCCCAAGGGGAGTGACAACACATTTTTGGCATTGAGATTAAGGCCATGGTTCTAGCACTAGTCGTTGGTCTCATTGAGGCCTTTCTGTAGGATGTCAGCACTTGGCAAGTTAATAATAGCTCCCAGCTTGCAATTTTCTGCGAACTTTGTCAGCCAAAGTCCCTTCGTGTTGGCCTGGACCACAGAGAAGTAGATACCAAACAGGAGAGGTCCCAGGACCAAACCCTGTGGGATTTCACTCATGACTTGTCGACAGTCTGACTTGGAGTCAGCTACTTTCACACTGTGAGTTCTATCTGTGAGCCAGTTTGCAACCCACCTAGTGATATAGGGGTTGATGCCTAGCTTAGTGAGTTTGTCTATGATTCCTGAGTGGGGAATGGTATCAAAGGCCTTGGCCAGATCAAGGTAGGCTGTATGAACCACCTTGCCTTCATCCACAGCTCTGGTGACTGACACAAAGAAGTTGACTATGTTTAGCAGGCATGATCTACCATTCACAAAGTCAAACTGTGTAGGATCCAGAGTTTGGAGATTCCCTATATCCTTGTTTATTAGATCCATGATGATGTGTTCCATAGCTTTGCATTCCAGACTCGTCAGGCTGATGGGGCGATAGTTCCCTGGGTCTATAGTCACTTCTCCCTTCTAGAGAGGGATGACTGTAGCAGTGCGCCATTCAGTAGGGACAAAGCCTAAAGTGAGGCTGTAATTGAACAGGGTGTACAGGTGAGGTGCCAGTTCACTCTGTAGTTCATGTAGAACACAGCCGGGGATATTGTCAGGTTCCATAGAAGCTGTATTCTTGGCCTTGGACAGTGCTGTTTTAACCTGTGCACCAGTAATACTGGGTGCCTGGCAATCTTACTTGTATTGTGATTGGTCCTTGGGAGGGTGAGAGAGGGGTAAAGTTGGCACTGAATCTGTCGGCCAATATATTGGCAATATCTGTTGGCTTAGTATAGGCGGTACCATTGTGCAGTAGCTCAGAACAAATCTGGGTACTGGTGTGGAGATTCTTTACATAACTATAGAAGGCCTTATGGTTGTCTTTACTATCTGCTGCAATTTTGTTTTCATAGTTAGCTTTAGAGGATTTGATGAGGGATCTCAACCTTTTGTTGAGGCTGATAAGGGAATTTTTCCAGTCTTGGGAGTTCACCTTATTCTGGATCAGTTTCCTCCTTCTGTTGTAGAGTTTGTTAATGGCAGGGGACCACCAGATTTGCTTCTTTTTTTTTTTGAGGAGAGCGTCTTGGTTCTATTGGGTATAGCGAGATCCATGCATTTGTGTACATGTTTGTACAGTGCATTGGTGTATGATTCGGTGGTCATGCAACTATTCTCCATTTGAATGCGTGCTATGAAGTTAGCCACCTCTGTTTTAGGAGTCAAAAGTTAGCTTTGGAGAAGTTTTTCATGGTGGTTGCCTTTGTTGGGGGGGAGGGAGGGATGTGGATTTCCAAAGTGATTAGCTTGTGATCGGATCTAACCAGGGAGGAGTTGACTATTGGTGTAGAGCAACGGTCGCCCATATTAGTAATGACCAGGTCTAGGATGTTGCTGCCTCTACTGTGGGTAAGAACAAGCTGGTCCAGGGCATTGGAATTAATGAATTCCAGAAAGCGTTGGGCAAGTGTATTGGTACACGAGTAGTTTTCCCAGTTAATGGAGGGGTATTTGAAGTTGCCCAGTATGAGAGTGTTAGGTTGGACCCTAATATTCTCCAGGGTGCTTAGGAATGTGGAGTGTGAGTCTTGGGACATGGTTGGGGACCTATAGCGGGCTACGACCTGAATCGCTGTCTTACCCAATGTTAGCTGCACCTGAGGTATCTCAGATGCGTTATGTTGGGCTACTAGTCTGGAGGTGTGCACATCCTTTATGAATATGGAAACACCACTGGCTTTGGAGCTTTGGTCCAAGTTCTGGGGGCAAAAGGTGTGGAATGAGTTATAGCCTGGTAGTGCAGGGGTACTTTTTGCTGCCTTGACCCAGGTCTCTTTTACAGCACAAATATCGATGTTTTCCATTTTAAGGAGTGCTTCAAGTGAGTGCATTTTGAGATTTAGACTTCTAGCGTTGAGCAGCATGACCCTCAGACTGCATTTCTTTGTAGCTGTTACGGTGGTAATTTGGTCTTTTGAACACCACCTAAAAAAGGCACTACAGTGTTGGCAAGAGCCTTTGCCAGTATCCAGAAGCCCAGGGGTGAAAGATGCAGGCCATCTCTGGCAAAGCATCAAGGTCTGTCAATCATTTCAACTGAGGCAGACAGATACTGGATCCCCTTAGAATGACACCAGAAACTTAGCCAATTGTTGAAATCAATCATTTTCTGCTTGTACTGCGGTATCATTCTGGGTGATGTTAGGATGCTACTCAGGGCTAGGGTCATACCCACCTGGGCTACATAATCCAAGAGCTCCTCCATGTCTCTTTTCATGTAGTCCAGGGAGGTACGTCTTAGGTCATTCAGACCCACATGTACAATGACAGAGTCATATTTGCACCTGTTGTTGAGGGACCTACGTGCATGCGTTATGTGGCAGATCCTGGCACCTGACAGGCAGCTGACTGTTACCTTCTCCTTATTCAGCCTAGTGAGTGGAACATCAGTGTGCCTCACTATCAAGTTACCTATGACTAGAGTGTAGGGCATGCTGTTTTTCCTTAGGAGCTTTGGTTGAGTGGCACACTGTTTAGGAGAGTTATGTGTCTTGTGATTAGTGTTGTGTTGTGGTCTAGTTTGTTTCTGCCATGGAGGTCTCTGCTGTTTGGGTAGATTTTTATTGAGAGCCTCAGCGAAGGTGGGTGTGTGGTTTGTGCTTTTATGTGAAGTCAGTGCTGGTGTGTGTTCTGGAGGGCTGTGTTCCATGTGGTGTGGTGCAAGTGTTCTTATTAGAGTTACTAAATTTGTAACCTTCTTGAGATTTTCCTGATAAACTGCTAGGAATCCATGTAGGCTGATGCATCCACACACATTTGTATATCACAGCCAGCGACTCATGCCATATCATCTTGTGAAATTCTTTTTCCTCTGACTTTACAATCCTTGATTACAGGTCAGTGGAGTGCTCACAGTAGATACATACAGTGGATGTAGAAAATGCAAATTTCTAAACCACCGAGAAGCCAGTGCCTGAACATGTTTTAATAAATTTACAGTGGTCATGAAAAAAGTATATATTTCCCATTTCCTGATCATGACAGCTTTCTTCTAACAGACAGAATTGCCTTTAGCAGGCCCCAGTGGAGTTAGTGTTATCGCAGTCATTCAGCGATTTGGTGTAGTGAAACTAAGGTAGGATTAGAGGTAAAGCAAAACAGCTGCAGGTATTTATCTCCAGATCTTTTCCAGTCACTTGGATTGAGGGCTTGTGTGTGTTTCAGTGAGATGGTAATAGAAAATAGCATCATTGTTATTAGAGGTACTAAATTTGTAACCTTCTTAAGATTTTCCTGATAAACTGCCAGGAATCCATGTAGGCTGATGCATCAACACACATTTGTATATCAAAGCCTGCGACTCAGGCAATTCCATCTTGTGAAATTCATATAATTTGGAATTCTCCTTTTCAAGTTCTCTTTCTATCTCCTCTGATTGGCTTTACAATCCTTGATCCCAGGTGAACATTCATAATCAGTTAAGTGAAATACTTCATGCCTTAAAATTATTTTGCCATGCATAATGCAAGAAGAATACTGCACATAACAGTACTGTACTTTTTCTCACATCAGTTTAATCAATGCAGTATAATTCATGTTAGCCATTAGTGCAGTGTGCCTGCATTTTAATACTCATTTTTCATATATGTATGGATCTAGGACGTTTGATCGAAAGATCAAATCATTTAGGGTGAGCATACTTATGCGAAAGTGTTTTTTACCGAAGAAGCACTTTTGCATAAGTATGCCTGTTGCCGAGGCCGTACTATGGTGCGGATAAGGGAAAATTCCCTTTTCCCCACTGTAGTGCAGTCTCAGAGGGAGAATATTAAAGTGGGGGTGTGTGGGGGGCACAACCCCCCCACATGGGGAGGGCAGGAGGCGAATCCCCCCCTGCAGAAACGTAAATATAGTGTTTTTTTTTTTTTAGCGCTTTCGTTAAAGTGTGTTCAGTTGTTATGGATTTGGACATTTGATCTTTCGATCAAACATCCTAGATCCATATATATATATATATATATATATATATATATATATATATATATGTGTGTGTGTGTGTGTATGTATATATATATATATATATATATATATATATATATATATATGTGTGTGTGTATATATATATATATATATATATATATATATATATATATATATGGGTCCCCTTCATATGATCGAACTTTCAAAAGTTTGATTTTCATATGGCCGAGACCATATGATCGAACTTTTAAAAGTTCGAACATTCCTAACGGAGATCTCCATACAGCATGGAACAGGAAGATTTCCCTTCTCTGCACTGTAGTGCAATCTCGTAATTGTAATATATAAATAGCAGGGAGTGTGAGGTCACAGCCCCCCTGCTTAAACCATTCAAGTAATTTTTTTCTTTTTTTTAACTTTTTATTTGATGTTCAAACTTTCAAAAGTTCGATCATATGGTCTCAGCCATATGAAATCGGACTTTTGAAAGTTCAATCATCTGAATTAAACCTAAATATATATATATATATATATATATATATATATATATATATATATATATATATTATGTATATATATATGTACTGCTGTTTTATGTCAACAAATGCCAGTTATGGCTAATACAGGTCTTTATCAGATCGTCAAAGATTCACTTCGGCGATCCTGACTTTATCGACCCCAAACCACCGAACTTCACTTCCATCATTGTTCAAATTTGCAAAAAGGTAGCAGTTGGCCAACAGCACAACTTTGCCCTTTTCCCCACTGTAGTGCAATCTCAGAGTTGATATATATAGTTGGGAGGATGGGTTTGACATACTGCGGTGTATGTTCCGTTGTGTTGTTGGCCAAGTGCTTTTTTTCCATGGTGAAATCTTTTTTCAATGTGAACGTTTGTGGAAGTGAAGTTCTGTACTCTGGGGTCAATGAGGTCAGGTTCACTGAAGTGAATGTTCAATGAACTGATATAGATCTGGCTAATACATAAATAATCACTGCCTAACCATGAGTGATATAGGATTTCCTAACCACTGTCATTTACCCAGAGGTGCCAAGCCAGGGTATATACATTTTAGTAGGAGTTGGTAAACACTGTGTTAGATAGTAATATTGGTAGTATACAGTGGTTAATTAGAAAAATATATTGTTGCCTTTTCATAACTTAATTATACAATTGCTCTATTTTATCTTATTGGGACTTTCCAGAGATTTGACAGCATAAAGACTTTTTGCAGCTACAAAGCGCATGTCCCCTATATGGTTTAAGCACTCGGTCTCTAACATACGTGCATTTTTCATTGATGCTGTGACATGATATATTTGAATGGTCCTGCAAAATTGTAAAAAAAAAATGTGTAGTTGATGTGCTCTACTTTTTATTACATTATTGGGAGGTTGCAACCAATTTTTTTTTTATTTTG
This sequence comes from Protopterus annectens, assembly GCF_019279795.1. Taxonomy (NCBI): domain Eukaryota; kingdom Metazoa; phylum Chordata; order Ceratodontiformes; family Protopteridae; genus Protopterus; species Protopterus annectens. The sequence goes on from NC_056739.1 coordinate 959,640,032, forward strand.
CAGACATTGATGCATGTGCTATGGATCCCGGAATGTCAGAATGCTCAGATTGATTTAGCCATCTGCTGCTTGGATTTTTTTCACTAGTAATCATAGTTTACAAGTTTACAACTTCTATGGAGTTTCAGTTTAGCCAATGAAGTGGCCACATTAATTGGCTATTTTTAGAAGTGGAATAACGTGATTTATGTTATGTTTTTTCCATTTTTCTCCTTTCATTATATTTCTAAAATATGTGGTTTCACTTTTTTAAGATTCATAGGAAGTATCACAACTTGTACATGTGAAAATTAACATGACTCAGTAGTACAGCACAATTGGGTTTACACCTGGTCACTGCACATGCTGCATTGTGGTTGAGTTGACGTTTCTTCACCTCATGGGTTTCTGGGATTAGTTGAACAGCATGCGGCACTTTCGTGTCAGTACAAACTGTGAATGAGGTTCTGGATGCATGTAGTTATCCACACAAATTGACAGCACCATGTTTTTATCCTTAGATTGACACCCCAGTGTTTTCATTCAGTTTATTCATGTAAGTACTTCTGCAAAGTAAACTGGTACAGGTCCCGCAGTACTGACCTACTTGAGACCTACGACAAGCTTTTTGTTCCATTGATGCACTTTTATACAGCTCTGTTAAATATTTTCCATGAGTGTATTTTACCAACGGCAGTATAACAAACAAACATTTGAAGTTAACTTCATGAATTTGTCTGTTTCTGTTGTTCATGTGAGGTTATATGTAAAGCTGGCATTTTTGCGCTACTACAATGTGTAAGGCTTTCCCATTGCTTGATACAGTGTTAAGGCCATTTCTCAAAAGCTTCCTTAGTGCTTCTACATTCCCATGCACAATTACTTATTTGATGACATGCAGTTTAGCATAGCAATCCAAAAGCATGAACAGCTAAGAACCACTTGGATTGTCTAGTTTGATTTTTCCTCTTATCTGAGTACTGTAGACCCAACTTGATGTCAGAGTCCCGTTTCTCTTTTTTCATTATGGCTGAATTTGTCCAAGGTTGTTGCAGCTGTCCTTGATCCTCACTAATTCTAACAATTAATACTAATCACTGCTGTAACCAGTAAGTCCAATTATCTGCACCTGCTATTTGCAGTAGTAATGCATTTTACCATGAATAACACATTGCGTCAATCAAGTCAACACATTGTTCATATCTTAAACCATCATACTTATTGCGTAAATAACACAAAACTGCATTGGTTGGGGTAAATAGCCACACCAATATGTTTATTGACATTTATTGCCAGTTACCCATGATTGGTTGAAGTCAGTTATTTGGAGATGTGTGTAAGGCAAATATTTCAGGGAGGCCAGTTCTTTGCCACATAGCTCTGCACTTTAACACTACAGAGCAACAGACAGTACTGCCAATATCTGACCCTTCAAATTATTTTTGCTCACAGCATATTAATTTCACTTAATTCCTCTGGTCTGCCTTACAGTCTGCCAAAGAGACATTTCTGGGCTGGGTTGTCCCCTGGCAACATCCTCTTGGGGGCTGCCTGGTCTATATGAGGCCTAGTTAAAAAGACCTGAGACCTCCCTCCCATGTACCTTGGCCTCCCTTACCTTTCCTGTCTTCCCCAATAGAAGGGAGGATTATTTCTCCCTTTTGTCAAGCACATCTCTTAATAGCTCAAGTCCAGGCCCATTTTAACTAAACTTACCTGAAACTCTGCAGAACCAAAAAATGCATACATCTCTCTGATAAATGAATCCCATCTTGTCATATCTATCTGACCACCTAACCTGAATGCCAGGATGAGATATATAAACTCCCTTTAAACTTACTAATATTTTGTCCACGGCATTATTGAGTCTATGTCTCATCATCTGTATTGCTGTGATGGATGTAGTCCCCCTCCACTTCCTTGACTGTACCACTTCTGACCAACAAATAGTGCCCTGTGGTTAGCACTCATGCATCTATCTTACTTCCTGTTTATTCAAGCGAACCAGATCCTCATTTGGAAGTTAGCATATATCATTCCTACCCAAATGCTGCACATGTGCTGTGGGGGGTTGCCTACCCTGTCTGCTTATTACAGCACCACCCTTTGTTAATGCATTGCATGTCCAATGCCCCAAACCACAGTGCCTTGCAGGGATGTTGATTCAGTTTTTTAAGAGATGTTTCCAACCTGCCTTGGAACCAGTGATGAAGCCTTCACAGAAATGACTGTCCCACTAACCAAATGTGCTTCCAGTCCAGTGATGTATGAGCTGTAACACAAAACAAGAGTTAAAGCTTTTCAGGCCTAACATAACCTTTATATGCGTTTGACTTCCACCTGCCCAGCCTCTTGATGTCCTTCTGCGATGCCCATACTCTGTCAGCATGTGATGCTGCCCCTATCCAAAAAGAGTGTAATGTGTATCTGTCTGTATCTATGTCACTCAGCTGCCCTCACTTGTTACTGTGTGAGAGAGTACCCTTGCAGATGACAAAAGAATTGGCCCACCTGGAACTGCCTAATTTTGATATCCAACAACACTGCAGTCGCACTGATCCCTCCCTTCCTGATATGTTTTGGATTTAGTCACATAAACCCAAGTATCCCCTCCTGATATTTGGGGATGCACTAATGACACCATCTTCTGACCATTCTTTTTGTCAGTCTGCCAATACGTTTTTAATGTTTGGTATGTGTTGTGCTTCAACTGTCACATTCGGTGTTAAGCATTTAAAAGTGAACGGCTTCATCATCTTGCCTAATATTTCTTTCCCCCCTAGCTGATTGTTCACTGTGCAAACTACCCTGTTATTATATGAGTAAAGCCATACCACCCTACTTCTCATTTGCTCCCCCATATGTCTAGAAGCACTACAACTGTTAAGAATTCCAGTTCCATTTTTGAAGCACCTTCCTTTTCCTTAACTTCATGAGGCCACGCATCACCGAACCACTGTTCAGTGAAGTAGTCCCCAAACCCTATTCCCCCCACGGCATCTGTAAACACCTTACATGGGATTGAATGGCACTTTCTTGCCATATAGCCACTTGAGAAACCTGAACCAAAACCGCTTAATCCTTCCTCATGTCTTGAGATACCCTAATCCAGTATTGTGACTTTGTACATACCGACCTTTTGGCTGTCAGCTGCCTCATGAACAAACATGCTGCAGGAATTACCCAACATGCAAAACTCATCAACCCTATGAGCTCTTGCAGTGTCATCTTACTCTGCCTTGTCACTTGATATAGTGCTAAATGCAGGTTGTGAACCTTGTCTGTCAGACGTTTACACAGTCCTCATATGTTGTCAGTCTCTATGCCCAAAAATAGCAGTTTGCTCAGTGGGCCCTACACTTTGTTCACTGCCAATGGTGCACCTACTTCCTTGCATATTTGGTTAAACTATATATTGTCAGCTGACATTATCTTGTACTCTTTTCTCCCTGATTAGAAAAAAATCATCTAAGTAATGAATGATGTTGGCTTCCCCAACCCTTTGTGCCACCATCCAATGTAAGAAGTTACTGAACGTGTCAGATGTGGCCACTAAACAGCCAGTTGACATACATTAATCCTTGTAATGCTGCCCTTTGAATACCAGTTCCAGCCTTCCTTGGTCTTTTGGAGAAATGGGCAAAAGCCCAAAGGCTGACTCTGTTTCCACTTTTGCCATTAAGGTCCCTTTCCCTTACTCCTGTACTATTCTAATCACCTCAACAAATGGTATATTTAACAGTCTATTCTCCATTTATGTAATCATTTACCAACTTCCTTCTGGGTATAGCAGGTGACACATAAGCTAAACGTTCACCTGTTTTTTTGAGACTATACCTGTAGGTGAAACCTTGGCTGCTCTTCTGGGTGACAGTCACTCTGCTTCTAGTTCCTTGTTTAATTTTATCATAATTATCTCTGGATGTTCTCCTACTGATTTCAAATTCATAGTGATTCCCCACTCCCCCTTTTGTTTCCTTTCACTGGGATTCTAAACCCTGTAGTAAGCCCCTCTTGTAATAAGGCTGCCACCTCCCTGTCCATATATACGTTTAACCATTCACTTAAAATGTACCCTTTTATTGGTGTTGGAAGAGGGTCCAGCATTCCCTTAGCTGGGTAATTTGGTTTTCTACTTGCCATACATTGATGGCAAAATTTGTACTCCAGAAGTTATCAGCACTGCCAAAAGTTGTGCTGAAAACACCTGACAGCTCTCCCTTCAACTCTAAAGGGCTGGTTTTTCATTATCCCATTATGGTCAGCCCCCATGTAGCTATTAAAACCACTCCCAGTTTGGTTAACCTAATGCACACAGTCAGTTGTTATTGAATCCACAGTAGTCTCCAGCCAGCATAACAGACATAGGTCCATCCAGGTCCACAGCCTTTCTGGGTGCACCTACCTCATCTTTCTATAATCCTCATCATAGTGCAACAATTTCTGACTCTCCTTGTTTGAAATGTGTAGTGGTCAAAATGTGTCTTTTGTTAGGACTCGTATTCCCTCAAAATTTCTGAATATATATGAAATACCCAATCACCCCTTTTTCCCATGTCCACCTTACCACTACCCTCCTCTTTTTGCCTGCTGGATGTACTTCTATCCTTATTCTTCTGTTTTTCTTCTTTCTCTGTATTCAAGAGGGGAAATATATCCACATGTTCCCCTTTTGTGATTTGATGACTTTCTTACTCAAACAAAAGCATAGTGGTAAACCTAGTACAACTGTGCCATGATATCTCTCCTTATCTGTTCACCTCTCCTTATCTTCTCTCTCACCTCCCACTGTTTTGTGATTCTATATCCTCTCCCCATGGTGCAACCTTTCATCCTTCCATGCTTCCCTTAACCTGTGCTAAAAGTGACCCAATCTGCTCCAAAAGCTGCCCACTCCCGACTTTGATAGTCAAACAGTTAGACGCAGAAAAGTAAAATAAAGAGCAGTGAAACCAGCAGGCCAAGTCACACTTTTACTAAAACCACATATAAAACCCAAATAACATGAGCGCTTTCAGGTCCAAGCCCTTCATCAGATAACAGACACAGCTAACAGCACAATTTTAAATGACATTATCCAATCAAACTTCAGTATTGCAGCCTCCTTCTTTCTTCTTTTTAGTGTTGGTTTTAAAAGTATAACCCCATTTAAACCAGGGGCTTTATCTGCTGCTAATTTAATGATCCACTTCATTTCATTGTATTCTGTATGATTGACTTAATCCCCCCCACCATGTTAACATGCATGATTTGTAAAACCATGAACTTAAATGTATGGTTAGAATTCTTTTGTATATGCTGGTAAAGTGCATTGTGCTAGTTTTGTAACCTTATGGACAAAAGATGCCTCAAAATTCTATCTTTCAACATACAGTTCATTTTACCCCCATAAAAGGAGGTGCATGTTTGGCACTTGGCCAAGTAAACAACATTCCGTGTTCTACAATCTGTATAATTATTAAGGCTATACTCCCTACCTGTTAAAGGATGTACAAACTGATTGTGTTCCATAATGTAGGGGCAGGCCTTACAGTGTCTACAGATGAAGGTGCCCTTGCATTGAGATAAATATCTATTACCCTTACAACTCTTATATTCCCTACAGAGTAAATCCTTCAAATTTTTATTCCTCTTAAAGCCAAAGGACGGAGTCTGTCCTACAATGTCACCTATCTTCTCATCTGTTAAAAGCACCTTCCAATTGCGTCTGATAATTTCACATACACCCCCTATATTATTACTATATGTTAACATCATGTGCATATCATTATCTCAAACATTGGAAGCATTATTATTCCCAGCCACAGGACCTTCTTGTTGCACTTGTACTGAAAACCATGGTTTTGCTCTATTACTTCAGTTTTGTTTAGCATGGCTAATTATTCCATTTACTTTTGTTCTATTCTTGCCCTTTTTACTTAAATTCATCCCTAAGTCCACAATCTCCTGTTCAAAATGTGCATCATCTGTGCATAACTGGGAAATCCTGTTAACCTGTCTCCTTACTATGTTGTTAAAAGTATGTCTCAGGTGCATGCTGTCAAACGCCAAAAGGTTGTTTTTCCAACAGCTTTTCTTATACAGGGATGTATGTATATTGCCACCACAGTCTTTCTTAAGACGAACATCTAAATAATCTATTTGCTGATCAGAAAAACTCATTGTAAATCTTAAGAACTCTGTGCTGTATTCCAAATATGTCACAAAATGCTCCAATTCAATAGGGCTACCTTTCCACATAAAGAAAATATCATCCACTAATCATACATAAAAACATAGCAGCTTTTTCTGGTTGTGATCAGTATTAAAAATTACTGCATCCTCACCATGAGCTAAAACAAGGTTCACGTATGAGTTGGCACACAGATTACCCATTGCAATCCTCTGTTTTTGACGATAATAACTGCCCTGACACAGAAAAACATTGTTTTTCAAAATTAACGTAAGTAATTCACATAAAAGTTTGTTCATATTGACATCAAAACTGGCCATATTGGTCAGAATAGCATCAATGGCACAGATGCCATACTCATTACCTATGACTGTGAACAAGTTCTTAATCTCTAATGCAACCAGTATACAATCCAGATAGTCACCCTCCTGTAGGTGCTATAGCGATGTCAAAAAGTGTCCTGTGTCTTTCAAAATCTTGGCAAAGCTCTGCAATACCGGTCTTAGCATACATTCTATCCATATTGATATGTTTTCCATAACCCAACCCCTTCCTGAGACAATAGGTCTCATCAGGAGGATTGGATAAGTCCTTGTGCACCTTGGGAAGTGCTTTAAAGATTGGTATCACAGGGTGTTCAGTCCATACAAATCTAAACAGTTCTTCACCCAATGAATCCTCATGCTTTAAAAAAGTTAATCTCTGCCTCACATTGGATATAATCATTTGTACTGTTAAGGGAAATAATTGTAAAAAAAGTATGGCTGTCTTGTACCAACGACAAAACCTTGTCTTGATAAAATTGGTGGTTCATTACGACCACTGCCCCACCCTTATCAGCTGGCTTAATTACAATCCTGGTATCACAAATTAACGTATCTAGTGCTTTTTTCTGTGATACAGATATGTTGTGGTACTTCCTATTCTGCTCATTTGCTATTACTGTACAGTACACTACTTGCTGTGTCACTGTACAGTACACTACTTACTGTATTACTGAACAATAACTACTTACTGTGTCATTGTACAGTACACCACTTACTGTATCAGTGTATAATACACTACTCACTGTATCATTGTACAATACACTGTGTCACTGTACAGTATGCTTACTGTATCAGTGTATAATATACTAATCACTGAACAATACACTACTTACTGTGTCACTGTACAGTACACCACTTATTGTATCACTGTACAATACACCACTTAATGTATCACTGTGCCAATGTTTTGCTCCTTTCCCACACATCCTGCCTAGACCACCAAAAATCCAAAAATAGCCAGTTATTGTTGCAATGCTGATGTTCGACAGTTACGCAAAATGGAAGAAATTATAGCCAACCCCCAACACACAAGCATAAGCCACAGCAACTGCTTTTTACTACATTTGAATCCATCTCTCTACCACCACTTTTTCATATTTTTTGCACATGAGGTCAATAGTGACAGTCAAGTTCTAGTGTTCATACCACCAGGTGGCTAGCCCTGCCATGGTTGTTCTTCCATATCACACACATGCACATTCATACCAATGGCCAGTTTAAATTGTCCAGTCTACCTACTTCATGTCTGTAGAATGTGGGAGGAAACCAGAGTACCAAGACAAAAACCCATGTGAACACAGGGAAAACATGCAGACTCCTCACAGAATGCATCATGGTCACGAATCAAACTTGAATACAGATGGGAAATACAAGTGAAACAGTAAACATTTTAGGAAACATATTTCAGAAATGGATTGGCTCTCAGAACTATTCAAAATGCTTTTCATATATTCACCATAACTGGATTTCCTGACAGATATCCCGATTTCCTGACAGAGACCATGATTTCCTGACAGACCCTGATTTTCTGACTGTCAATGACATGAACTTGGTAGGAGAAAAATAAGGAAATGATGAAATGTAGGTATGGTTACCAAGGAGTGTGGGAAACTGAGTTGTCCACAAATATTCAAAAGAGTATCTGCTTTGAGGAAGGTGAATGCACTAAAGGGATAAAGACAGTATTGTGTAGGATAGAAGTACTGGGATGGAATTTGGGGAAAAACATAGTAATCTAAATGAGTGGAGAGGAATCTTTCTAAAAATAAATAAATACATAATTAAAGGGGTAACAAAGCTGCAAAATTGTTTTAATATAACAGAAGCGAAATAAGATGTGTGTGCCCTGTCCTTGCTCCTACCCTGCCATGACCAATAAGTCATTATCCTCTGTTGGCTATTTGATCCTTGTGCAGTTGGGATTCCAGGACACCAAGAGAGCAAGGCAAGAGTCAGAGCTCACTGCCACCACCCACTGTAAGTTGGGAGATTGGTTTGTGTTCTCATAACATCCCTCCTGGTAAATGGAAAACAGGAAGCAATGCCTGCTGTTCTGTCCCCACTTGTAGTCTGTGCTTTCAAATGCCTGATAATCCTGTTAGAGTGCATGCAAAAAGCAATTTAGGCAAAGCCTAGACAAAGACTTCAGAAAGCAAATCAGTTATCAAAAGGAATATTTTAGCCTTAGTACAATTACAGATTCCCTGATTTTGCCAATGTACTTGAATATTAATTTTTAATTGTTGGAGTCATAGTGAAATCCTGAAACATAGCAATTCTGTAACTCTAGGTGTCCAATTGAAGAAGGCAGTATTTAAACATGCAGGTAAATACTGGAATGCACTGAATTTTAGTCAAATTATCATGAGTTGAATTTTGAACAACTACAGTATATGGATTTGGGTGTAGGGCAGTATTTATGATATAAAATATTAAGCATTCAAAAGATGCCACAGAAGAATAGTCCTTTCTGAGACGGCAAGATAATTCCATAATGCGGCAACCTGGAAGACCGAAGCATAAAGCAGCAAGTCTTAGTTAATGTCAAGTCTAAGTGATAGCATATTGAACCAGATCCAGCTGAAATAGCTCGTAAATATTATTCAACCATACGTAAGAAGTATGACACTGTTAGCTAAGGTACTTGTAGATTCTATTTGCTAATGTTTTATTGATGCGTGTTGTGAAGGATAACACGAGGTTCTGACCAAAAAGTGAAATACATGTATGTTTTGTCTGTAATGATCTTGTCCCCACTGCTGCTACTACAAGCCATGGATGCTAAACATTAGACAGATATTTAGGTTTACTGAGAAGCACACCGAAATTTAAAATAAGACCCATAAAAATGAATGAAGCATTCATTTGCTCCAACTAACTAGACACGGATGAATTAACAGAGAACAGTGATTTAGGGAATAATGTTCGAGAAGGAAGTACAAGCAGTGGTGTTCTGAACTTGCAAGTTTGCATCTAAATCCTTCTGTAAAAGGGCAGAACTAAGTAGGGAGAATTAGGACAGAGGATTGGAGTGGACATGTTAAATCCATGCTGCCTTAAGTTTAGTACACTATGAAGAAACTGATGAGAAATGATTTTGTCATGAACTAAGCATTTTTGAAGGAAAAGTATGAAAATAAAACAAGGAATGGGACTAAAGGAAGATGAAAAAGACACAGAAGACAATATAATGATGTAAACAAATACATAATAGATAACCGGTGTTACCACAAAACATCTTACCACAAAAATCAGAAAAATAATGCAGGGAAAGTCAGCTTTTAGTAGTAAAACAAATAAAAGTATTTTCTAAGGGCGGCAATCTCCTCTGTGCTTCACATATGAGAGGATGTGGTATGATCAATAAGGAGAATTGAAATTACGTAAAAAATTACATATGTGTTTGTGTTGTGCACATGCTCAATTTATCAATAGGTTATCACAGCACCACCCGAGTTATTCTAATGTCCAATTCTAATAATAACACTCTGTCCTTGGATAATGCAGGATGATACAGGATTTATGCACTTTGGGTGGAATTTACACATATTTCACCTTTGTGGGCAAAATGGATTGGTCATGAGTAAATCCTCCAGGGCAGTAATTTTTAGTGTAGCATCTGCATAAGATACCACTAATGCAGACAGATGGGACCTCAGTTTAATGTCTTAGTCAAAAAGTAGTAACTGTAGTTTGACTTTTTTTGGTAATCCTATTGCATTAATGATTTTCTTTAGATATTGGAAGACCTTTGAAAGGTAGTCCAATACACATAACCCATGAACGGACCATATGAAAAGAAACTATACATTCCTTACATATGTGTCTTGTGTGTGCACATGCATGCGCGTGTGTGTGTCTGTACAGAATGTGTGTGTGCTTGTCTAGCTACATATATTTGAAATAATTTGAAATGCAATTGAGTTTTCAGTCAATTCCTTTTTCAATCGCTTTTCAGTCACACAGATTTTCAGTCAATTGCTTTTCAGTGAATTCTTTCAAACATATGATTTTCAATCAAGTGCAGTTTAATTAATTGAACATATTTAATACATATAAAGGAATGAATGCAGCCAAATATCGAAGCAGCTATGGCAGAACATTCACAGTCTCAAGCTAAGTCAAGTTATAAATCCATAGAATGCTCACAGTCTCTAGCCAGGTCAAGTTATAAATCCATGTCTTATTTCCAGATAAAATCCCTTTCTTGCAAGTAAGTTACAGTAGGTAAGCGCTTTCGCAAACTTCTGTTTGCTTTATCAGACCATAAACAATCAGACTCAGCCCCTCCCTTTTATACTCATGCAAATAGTCAAATTTCAAATGAACAAATCACAGTCAATCCTATATTCAAAGCACCTCCCCACCATTAAATTAAAGCACTCACAATAAAAAAATACATCCAAGATGCATATAAAATAAGCATAAAATAACATCGAATCAAAATAAAATAAAGTAGAGCTAACATCATAGAATTCAGTGATGTCAATTTATTTCATGTGTTCATTTTAGCAGTCTCCTATTTTTCAACTTGGAAACAATGGAAAGATGGTCATTCTAACCCTGTCCTATATGTGCCCCCAGTCTTATTATCTAGTCAGGCTCTCTCTCCTCTGTTCTTGAACTGATGTCACCCATCCTGACATCCTCTTTAACTATTTCTAGTACATTAAACTGAAAGTGATGTTCAACTCCACAAGATAAAATATGTTCGGCAACAGCACTATAAGTTTGTTCTCTTTTCAAGCAGTACATGTGGTCCCTGATGCGCTCTCTTAGCCTTCTGTTGATTTTACCCACATAGAATGCTCTGCAGAGAGCACACCAGGCTAAATACACTAAATTCATGCTGTTACAATCAGCCTCTATGTTAAAGAGAAACTTTCTTCCTGTATCAGGATGTACAAATTTTACACCTTCAGAAATGTATTGGCAAAAATTACATTTCATACATTTCCTAGATCCTCCGACTGGCTTTTGTATCTTCATACCTATACTACTTCTAGGGTAGCATAACCTCCTTTTAAGAGATCTACTACTGTTATAAACTAAAAAGGGATTTTCACCTACTAAACCTGCTATCTCTCTATCGACCTGTAAGATATGCCAATTATTCTCTAGTATCCCTCTTAATGCTCGATTGTCACTCGTATAAGTGAGTGGCACTGCTACTTCAGTATGCCTCATTTGTTGCTTAGTATTACAGCTCCCCCTGTTTGAATAGTATGGCTTTGTCCTGTCCTTTCTAACATGTATAGCATAATTACATGCCTCCACAACATCCTTACTACCATATATTCTGCCTTCATAATCTGCTTTTAGTTGTTTTAATTCAGTTTCAAAGTCTGTACCTCTGTCTGTAAGTCTAGAGCATCTCATGGCTTGCCTTCTCAGTACGTTTCAAAACACATGCTGGGGGCGCATACTTGTTCTATGCAAATACGTTGCCCTTTGGCAATTTTTTCGAAAACGATTAGCATGTAGAAAATTCGGATTATCTATAGTAAGTCTAATGTCCAGAAAATGTATTACTTCTCTGGAGTACTGACTCATAAATTTCAGAAAACTACAACTATTATTTAAGTGTTCAATAAACAGTAGTAGATCAACCTCTTCACCCTCCCATAGAATGAAAAGGTCGTCTGGAAAATGTCTTTACAGGCATAAAGATGTATTTGCCAAAGTATGGTGAAAAACAGTATTTGCTTCCCACTCAGCTATAACAATGTTAGTGTAGCTATTGGCACAAGGTGTGCCCATAGCTACGCCAGACACCTGTAAAAAATGCTCATTGTCAAAGACAAAAGCATTGCTCTCTAGCACTAATTCTAAAAGATAACATATGAGGTAAACATGTCTCTCATCATATTTTATGTGTCGCATCAAAAAATCTTTCACCATAGTAATCCCTTCACCATTAGAGATCATAGTGAATAGTGACTTCACATCAAGTGTTGCCATCATAGTCTTGTGATATACACATGCCCCTTTAGTAGAATTAAACAGGTCCTGTAAAAACTGTTACTATCATTCAGTATGTACTCACATTTCCTTAGTGCAGGTCTTAATTGTTTTTCAATATATATGGATAATGGCTCCATCAACCAGCCATTGCCTGCCGTTATCGGTCTAAATGGTGGCCTTAGCGGATCTTTATGTATTTTAGGTAAACCCTGAAATGTGGGTACCAAAGGAAATTCAACCATAAAATATTTAAACATGTCTCTTGTGATAAACAATTCATTCACACATGCAACTAATGCATTAATAACTTTTTCATGAATGACAGTGATGGCCTCTTTATCTATACATTTATATACTTCAGAGTCAGAGAGCATTTCCTTCAAAGAAGAGAAATAAAAATCTCTGTCCATCACTACAATTAACCCACCCTTATCAGCTGGGCAAATTACCACTGTTCCATCAGTTTCCAAGTGCTTGTTTCTCATCATTTGATAAATTATCAAACCTATTACTCACATTCTTATTATTACTAAAAAATTCATACACATGCTGCTCACATGTTTTATAAAAAACTTCTAACACTGGATGATACTGAGGATTAAACGTACTTGGCTTGGCAAATTTAAACTCATTACTACACTGTGTCGTACCTTCAAATAATAGTTTCAGTTGTACATTATGCATAAACATTCTGTGATCCACCAACACATCAATTAAAACTGCAGATTGAGCAGGGATAAATGACAAAGCTTTACTCAATAAAGAACATTCAGTCTCAGATAAATATCTGGTGGATATATTCCATATCAAATCCTGTCCACAGTTTTCCACATTCTCTCTAATGTATTCGCACCCTGGCTGTCCATTCTCCTTCTGCTTTTCCCCCGAGCATCTCCGTTGTCTAATGACTGTTTCCTCTTACTTATGGGCAAAGGAAGAGAAAAAAATGGCTCATTGACAACCACTGAAGCCTTTGGTTTGACCACAGGATCCAGCTCTGTTGTTCTCCTCACCGTTGCCGTACTCATACTCATGCCTTCACCTGCCAATGGCATTGCATAAACAGATGCCTCCTGCATATTTGGTGATTGGATAGGCTCAACCACCTGGCTAGTTGTTATAGTAACCCGGATGTTGTTATTGTTGCTAGCCACTGTCGCCCATGCCTTTTGCATTGGTTTCACTGTAGGTTTATTCCCCTCAGCATGTATACGAGCTTGAGGCAATGTAAAAACATGACCTGCCTGAAAATCATGAGTGTCCCTTTGTGTCTTATTTCTTTTCTGTTGTATCAGCCTGGTCTCATAAAACTGAATCTGCTCCATAGCGGAAAGTACTCGGACATCTTTTTCAGCATCACCAACTAGGCTGCAAATAATATCATAATCCCTTTGTATTCTATTCAATAGTTGTTCTTCCACTGGATGAAAGTAGTCTATTAATAGACACATATAGGTACAACTAGTGTCTAAATTGATTTTCTGCCTCTTAGTCAACAACTCGGGGTGAGAGTCTCCATATGTAGGCATAGTAAAGACCCTCAACCCTCACAGAACAATATTCAGGGCATTGCAAGCTTCAAAATGCATGCGTTGATACTGCAGCCTTTTCAGTGGGATTTTATCTGGAAATAAGACGTGTGGATTTATGACTTGACCTGGCTTGAGACTGTGAACATTCTGTGGATTTATAACTTGACTTAGCTTGAGACTGTGAACATTCTGCCATAGCTGCATTGATATTTGGCTGCATTCATTCCTTTTTTTGTATCATTGAGTGGCAGTTGGGACTTTAAGATTTGTTTTTTCTTACTATAGTTAATACGTATGTCTAGATCTATATGTATCTATCCCCCGGATATACTAAACTTCCGTGCAGGCTAGCTTAGTCCTATATGGAAGCACCTGTTTAGGAGCAGGACAGCAGCATGCCATGCATATTAATAAGGAATGCTTCCCAAGCTCCTAGGCTTACACTGAGCGTGTACGAGTGCAGCTCATAGGTGTCCGCATATCCCCACCAACAGTCCCCCATGTGTAGAACAGCAACAGTACATATAAATTAAATGAAGAAACCCTTTTATTTTTATTTTTTAAATCTGAGTATAGCTAACCATAGGTGCACGGGTGTGCCCACTGCTTAGCTACGGTTAAAGCAGCTTAAAAGGCTGAAGAGGATAACAAGAAAGATATATGCAAATGAGGCAGCACAGCAATAGTGTAGTGGGCAGAGCATTCGCCTAACGAGCAGGCATTCCTGGTTCAAGTCCCACTGCAGCACAGTCTATTTTACATGGCAAAGCATGTTATAACCAACATTTTTGTTGCAAAACCCACTAAATAACATATATTTATGAACTGGAGTACTGCAGGAAATGCACATGTGAAGTTTCAGTGTCATAATGAATAAGGCACTAGTAAACAGGTCTAAGCACAAATAAGCAGTAGTAAGCATATGTAAGCACTAGTAAGCATGTTTGTGTGTTTGCGCAAGGGTAAGCACTGCCTACACAGATTAAGCAATGTGGAAGCTAACTGAGTATAAGAAACTGTAACCGGAAGTTAGCAGTGCTTACCTCCACCCAAACCTGCACAAACCCGCTTACAATTGCTTTAAAGTAACTTGATCACTCTGTATCCAATGGCCTGTGTTCTGCCCAGCAACAAAATAAACAGCCTCCGCAAGGCTTGACTCCAGGACCATACACACAGTGATTTACTACTAAGCCATGCCAGATATGCATAAATCTGATGTTTTCAGAAACATAACATCCAGCCCAGTCATGCAACAGTACAGAGAATGTATACCAACTTCTAGATGTATGTGTCTGTAAATATATTAATATTTTAACAGATACAACATATCTATCTATCTATATATATATATATATATATATATATATATATATATATATAAATATATACATATATGCATGCAAATGCCTACATCTACACATATATATGTCAACACCTGTATGTCTACATATACACAGCAAGTTACATATATGTACGCAGATATATATCTCTGTGGGTATATATGGACATAGTTATAAATATGTAAGGAAATATATATACCTATATAGGTATATATGGCCATACATCTGTAGATAGCAATGGTAGATTAATAGAAACATATATTTCCACATGCACCGTTAATGGGGTTGAGAGGCCCCAAACAATATACATCTTGTATGAATTGGCATACCCCCCAAAAGCCAAACAAGTCTGCCCTGCAATAAACTACCAAGTGTTGCAGATCCCATAACCAGGACCTGACACGACATGGGCATATGATGTTAGCAGTACTACATCCTACCTGTATGATGTCAGGCTGGTATTCATAACATATCATACAGTACAGTCTGGCTCACATAGGAAATGTAAAATGCGGACACTATCAACATCCCCAGGATACATATACACAGATACATATATGCAGATACAGATATACATATATATATATATACTTGTGACTACACATAGACATGCAGAGGATATGTACAGTAAGATACTTATGTAGTAGGTGCACATAATATGGTACAGCCACTATGCCTACAGTTAACACCCTAACAACTGGACACTGGATGAGCCACCCATACAAATGACATTTGTTGCCTGCAACATATACCCACAAAGAGTTCATAGGATAAACACCACACACAGGTTTGCAGACATGGAATACCTTTATTTGTGTACTATTACAGATTTATATGCCATGTCATATAGCTGTTCAGACACTGACATCCATATCAACAGAGTAATGCAACTGTGAAACAGTTATACTAATACAGTAGTCTGGAAAGGTCCACAACTGCTGCTGTCCTGGCCAAGCCCTTCAGTTCGTACATTAGTAAAGACAGACTGGGCCACAGGATACCACACAATCAACAGTAAGTGATGCAGGTGTATAGTCCAGCAGCCTCTATCTACACTCTGTACACAATCACTAGGTGGTAAAGACTTCAGTTGACCAAATGGGATGTAACTGTTACATAACAAGGCATAATTCACACCATCACAGGCACACTGGCAAATAGCACAGTCTGTATGGCAGGAGGCAGTAGGCCTGCATTAATCCACTTTATGTAAGTAATGTCAAGATAGGTGACATGTATGGTACTGTACATCCAGATACCTTAAGGCAGCTCACCCCTGATACCCCCACATGTTGTAACAGCCTAGGTTATGTATAGTGCATCTCCCCCAGACTCAATAATACAGGGCCATATACCACTGCTACATACACTGGCCTCTGGAGTGCATAAGAGCATACATGTATTGTGTAGGTGAAGCCCACAAATATATGACCCCTGCCCCACCATATGTGTGGGGGATACAACAGCAGTGGACTGCTGGCAGGCATGGCAGAGTGGTATACGTATGGCAGCGTGGTATACGTATATGTGCATATGTATCTCTGCCTGTATATGTGTAGACATATACTGCTCTGTATATGTATATATCTGGGTGTGTATATGCATATCTATGTACAGTCCAGAGGTATACACAGAACCCTTTATTGCAGAACATGTGGACCAAGCCTGACAATATGGATGTTAACAGCCATGTAGATGGATATAACACATAACAACTGGTATACATTCGCCCCTTAGGTTATGCATTCACACACCTCCATATGTCCTGACATATAATAACTGCTGGTACAGAGGTGCCGTGGTGGCCACATACTACCCACTAGACATTGTCATACATCTGTACAGCATCCCACCGCTCTGTCTGACATACATGACTGTTAAGGGAGGCCCAGCAGCAGTACATCTGGAAAGTATCTGGACATGACACATCGCTGGGTAAGTACACTAAGCTGCTAGGCATGTAAAAAAGCACTGTGCAGGCTACAGGCAGACTGGCTCAACACTGGCCTACATCTCCTATGGGGAAATGCACATATACCTGCATATATAGCAGGCGCTACAGGCATGTCACAGCACAGGTTAAGATACACCTGTATGAAAGTGCATAACCACAACCAATTTGAAAACAGCCACAGCCACATATGGTAAGCTAGGATAATATTACAATATATAGACTATCTGTTCAACACCGTCCTCATATGTGCCACTCACACACTAACCCTACATATCCTGGGCCGCTACACAGTGTGGTCTGATGGCCATCTGTGGTATGGGACATGTGTGTATATGGCCCTATAAATATGTAAGCCAATATGGTAACATACAGTGGAGCAGCATGTAACATCAGATAGGATGGGACCTAGGAAGAAGACATCTACCACACTCTGTACGCAGGCCAAGGTACATATTAACAATACACACACACTGTCGGCATTCATCATAAGTACACAGACCTCAGTACTGTACAAACAACCACAGAATGTCCAGGTCATGTCATCAAATATAACCCCTACTGTACATAACATGTGTAGCAGTCTGATATCTCACTGGCTTATCAGATATGATGACACTAATGATGGTGTACAGCACATATACACCTCTTACTGCATGACATATGTACACAGGTTGACAAAGTTGTGGCTGGAAGCACATACACAGGGCAAATATTGACATGTTGCTGTGATAACCTCATACATTTACTGTTGTAATAGGGTTTGTTGCAACATATGTCCTATGAGGGATATGAGGTCAATAACTGTCACGGCTTGCACCATCTGCAGACTGCAATCTTCACACTACCTTCTGCAGTTCACAGATAGATGCTCTGTGGGTAACAGATGAAACCAAAGGCACAACACACTGCCCAGTCTGCAGATGACCCTACAGATGGGGATTCTTCATAAACATAGAACTGACATGGCAGGTATTAAAACATGTAGGACAGCCATATTCACATACACACACTGTTAAACCAACATTACTCCAAATGCAGTATATCAGCACTTACAGTCTGTAGTCAGGTCAGGCACATCCCCCTCCTGTGTTTTGCCCTATTTCCACAGTGTATGTTATTAGAGATGAATCCCCAATCCATCTGAGATGCTGTTTGCCAAACAACAGCTCTAGTTCCTGCTCACAGTGAATGAAAAGGGCCAATACCAACATGATGTTCCTAGATATTGGAGTGTGATTCCATGCAATTGGCTGTGGGAATGTTACCACAGCTGTTCCACATGCAATCAGCTATGGGAGGGCTGCAGTTCATGCAGCGGCCATCAGCTGATCATGAGCATCACTTAAAATGTACATGCTGCTGCCTAAGCAAAGCAGGTGTAGGTCTCCACATCCACCAGTGAGGGAGTGAGAGTGGCACACAGAGGCATTGACAAGTCAGCAAGGGGTGGAAGAGTAAAACCTAAGCATGTTTATGTCACATACCTACCAGCACAGGGTATCAAACCCCTGATGACTATGTAGTGCTATCACAGTCCTATGCAGTTATTGGATGTGCCACATAGGTTACCTGTTGTGGAGTCCTCAGAACATATATGTGATGGTGAGTGACATCTGCAACAGGGACATGATAGCTATACAGTAGGTTAAGTACACGTGCCTGTTCACATAAACAGGTGCCAGCATCAACGCAGCCACACTCTCACAGGTATGCACACACACTGACACACTTGGCAGGGCCAGGGATACAGCTCATCACTAGTGAGATTGCCACAATACATTACTGTGCATCACATGTACTACACGGGTCATATGGAGGTTATATGGACAAAAGGTATAGGGGGGTGTCTGGCATCAGACAGCATACTTCAGTATGCCACTGGGGGTTGTAGTGAGCGTGTATGTGATCATACGCATCATACAACACACACACAAACACACAGGGTGCCAGTACTGACATGCATGGGTGCATTTCTGCACGGGTATGTGGTGGTTGACTGTACCAGATGGCTATATAAGGCTAGGCGATGGGTATACCTTAACATCAGGACATATGACATTGGTCTGCATTGTGGCTCAGGGCTGTGGTTTCTGCATTTGCCCACACAAGTGGGTATTGTATCCACCATGCAGTCATCTGAGTGACTATTGTGTGTGGCCAATGCTGTGCATCGCTTGCCATGTATGTGTTCCTTAGTCCATGACATGGACAGTGTCTGGGATGTGCACACCTCCCACATGCATTTACAGTGACGTGGAACTGTACCTGGGGTGTCAGGCTGATGTTGTGTACACAGACTATCATCAGATGTGCCAGTCTTGGCCACCTGTGGCATGAGCTGATAATGCACAGCAGGTTACCCCTGCACCTACATTGATAGCATGCTAACTACATTCCCTAGTGCCAGTGGCATCTGTCCATACAGGGCATGTCTTCAGGCATGGTATGTCCTTTATGGGTCACATGTGATGGCACCACAGGTGTTGCAGGTGTCCAGTGGGGAACACGGGGAAGGTGCACTTTCTGATTGTATGTGCCTATTGGACAGGGTGCCTTGCCCTCTGTAAGCCACTCCATTCACTCCATAGTTACTAACAGTCACCAATATGCAGTGTGCTACACGCATATTGGCTGTTGCCTCAGCATATGTGTGTGTGTATGAGACATGGGTTGAGAGTGTGCTCTGGGTAATACTGGGGTTGCTAACTGTGATTGCCTGGCCTTGATGTCACATGTATGGGTATGGATTTGCACCCCAGTCGCTTGGCTATTTCACATCTGTTATCCCTGTACAGTGGACATTGTGATATATACTAGGGCCACCATATAAGAAATTTGCAAAACCCACTCCACATTGGGCCCAGGTGTCACACACTCACACCCACCTCAACACAGGATACAAGTTACAAACACTCATACACACCTGTCATCTTTGGGAGTAGAACCCCTACCTAACTAGTTTATTACACTACAGCACTACGCAGTTATAGTATGGGCCACGGAGATTATTGGAGTACTCCTTCCCCAAAGGTGTATATCACATTGGCTGACATCAGCAGGATTGGAAAAGTAGGCCATTTGAAATGTACTGAGTGTGACTAGCCTAAAATGCATTGTTCCCTACACAGACATTAAAACACACACAATAGATCCACAACTGACATGTGTGGGTATAGAGCCCCAACAGAGATTTATATCACTCTACAGCAGTACTTAGTTATGGCACATGCTATGGAGATTACTGGGCTACAACCTTCCCAGAGATGTATTTCTAGGTGGATGACATCAGCAGCCTTACCAAAGTAGAGCATTTAAATTGTAGGGGGTGTGACTACCCTAAAAAGCATTGCTTTCTACACAGATAGACACACACGCAAACACACCCACACACACACATTTGCCAAGGTTGGGGTTAGAATGTATTTCTAGGTGGATGACATCAGCAGCCTTACCAAATTAGAGCATTTAAATTGTAGTGGGTGTGACTACCCTAAAAAGCATTGCTTCTACACAGACAGACACACACAGTTGCCAAGGCTGGGGTTAGAACTCCTACCTAACTAGTTTATCTCACTACAGCAGTACACAGTTATGGGATGCACCACAGAGATTAGTGGGATACAACTCTCCCAAAGGTGTATTTCACAGTGGATGATCTCAGCTGGCTTGTCATAGTGGGGCTATTGGGAGGGCAGTGTGTGTGCATGGGCCATAACCCATTCATCTAGGGGTTGACATGCCACATGCGGGCACAACCTGGGTCATATTTCACAGGTACGTGTATAGAGCTGCTAGATGACTACTTCCTTGAACAGTCATGTTGCACAGCTGGCACGTGCACCACAGACTCTGTAATGCTGACAGATACCAGTGGCTAGTATCTGCAGAGAGTGACATCTGACTCTCATGTGGTTGTGGCCCTTTGGCTGTGTGCTGGGTGGGACAGGCCTGGATGGCTCCTTGTCACAGTCACCCTCTTCCACACATCTATGTATGTCTGCCTTTGTCTTATTATAGTGTGTTGTCCTTACATATATGCCTGTATTCCTATCCACTGTGTGTGCAAAGCATGAGTGGTGCATACTGAGGAGTGTCTGCACTAACATTTGCGGCTGCCAGATATGTCTGGTCCAATGGTGTTTGCAGACATGGCCTTCATGTGTTTAAGTGTGTGAGCATGCCCAGTATGACCTTTCAGTATGTTGTTGACTGACTTTGCCTTCATTTCTCTAAGTGTGTGGGCATGCCCAGTATGGCCGTCTGTATTGAATGTGTGGATCGAGTTCAGGTAGTTTGTACTGCAGTGATGATCTTTGTGTTGTACACCTACAGGTAGTATGCATGTCTCTGCAGGGTATCCGTCGATCATTTGGCATGGACTGTTACTACATTTCTGCGTAGGATGGGGGGGCACACCTGACTATTTCTACATATCTACACAGGATTGTGGGGGAGGGGGGCACACCTGACTGTTACTATATTTCTACATAGGATGGAGGGGCACACCAGACTATTTCTACATTTCTACACAGGATTGGGGGGGGGGGGCACCTGACTGTGGCTACAGTTCTATGTCAGATGGGACTGCACACCTGACACTTGTACACATTTGCTAGGACTGTACTGGTATGTTGGGTACTCCATTTCAGTTTGTAGTCTTAACTATCGTGCTGACTCGAGGCATACCAGTGTACTACATATCTTAGCTTTTAATTACCTACATATTAGTTTCTGACTTCCTACCCTTCAGAACTGACATCCCACTGCCTGACCTGCTGTAGTCTTGTCTGTGTAGGCCTGGGGGGAGGTTACCCATAGGCCTCATTTAGAGGTCATAGCACAGCCTTTGTTTGTGTTTGTCTACACTTGTCCTGCTCGCTGTGACTGTTGTTGGGTATGTGACCCCCCCCCCCGACTGGCATGTGTGAGTCACTTATCTTGTGGGTGTCCCAGTATTCAGGATGGTGCTGCAGGTCTGCCTATGTCAGATGCACATAGTACACTCCCTACACATGGTTAGGCACAGGTAGTGTAATGTTTGGCATCCCTTTTATTGTATGTGAGAGTCAGAAAGAGGTGTTAGTCCCTGGGTCCCTCCTGTGTCAGTGTATGTGCTATGTGTTGCCTCTTTGTCAAGGCCAGGGCATACTGGGCATGCCTCCTTCTGCCTACTGGGGCAGGTTCAGTTTGTTCTAAATCAGGAATTGGCTATTTAATTCATGTATTTAATTTATGTATTTAATTCATGTATTTATTTATGCATTTATTACTTTTGTTTATGTGTTTTTTCATAGTATTGCATTTATTTAATTCTATATATTTATTATATGCATTTATTACTTTAAATGTTTGTATTTTGCTGATGAATTAATTATGAACAGCTGTGAATCAATTTGTGTGCGCATACGCATATATATTTGCTCTAAATCAGAAGCAATTGTGATCCATGAAGGCGAATTGCCGAGGTACCAGATCGCTTTTGAAATAAAAATTGCTGGTGCAGTGCTGGAATTGTGTTTTTTTATTTTGTTGCTGTTGTTGGTGTTTTTCGGATTTTGAAGATTTTGCCAACACCTGTCACCAGTGTGGATATGTCACAAACAGCTGGAGCTCCGGGGCAGTTGAATGTGCCAGGAGGGATTCTTTTTTCTGACATTGTAAGTGAGCGTGAGAAAAAATTCATGCTAATGGATCCATGGAATGTTAATGGCAGTCGTGATTTGGATGGGCGTTTTGTTCAGTTAGAGAAGCTAATGGCAAAAGAAGTAGCCTTATTTTTGGATACCCATCTCTTGGAGAAGTATGTCTGTTTGAATTTAACTCCAAGGGGGCTACGTATAGACAGGCTACCTGCCACTCAATTTTCTGAAGAGGAAAATGATCTTTTCAAAGAATGGAAAAAAGCCTCTTTGGATTGTACTTTAAACTGGATTCATATTCTTATTAAGCGCAATATGCGAGCGCATGAGGAAAGTCTGAGATTCTGTACCTACAGGATGAGGTGGTGGAGGGGTCCTGTTATAGGGTGCAGATCTCAAAGATCAATGAGAAGATTTCTAAGTTAGAAAGTGGCATTATTCTACAGAAGAGGAACAAGCTTTTGCGGGACTTAAAAGATTACAAAACTGGAATTTTGTTTAATTGGCAGTGTGAGCCGGCACGTAGCAGGTCAAGGGTTAGGAGCGGAAGCCAGAAGCGGCGAAGCATGTCAGCGTCCTCAACTGAACACTATGTTTCTAAAAATGTTACTTTTGCTGCTCCCTCCTCTTCTGTGATGATGGAAACTGAGGGTAGAAATGATACCACGGTCTCTCCTACAGTGGAACATTTCTCACAGACTGACAGATCCAATCAGGGGAGAAATGGCAGGAAGGGGAGAAATCGTTTTAAGTAATGAATTGCTATGTGAATCTCATGTACGAACATTACAGTGTGTGAATTTATCCAGTCTGAATCTTACTCATGATATGAAGGTTGTTTTATCTAAAGGTAGTAAATTTGTACCTACACATTTTCCTTCTATCGTGGATTTGTATTTAGAGCTTAAGGCGTTTAGTAGGAAGTTGCTTTTGAAAGTTTATTTTCATAGATATGCTGTAGATTCTGTTGATGAAGTTTTTTTAAACAATTCTGATATGAGTGATGATTTGGATGAGGACTTATTAAATATGTCCCTTTATGATTATGATGATGCAGAATTTTTTGACATACATGAAATGGAAAATAATCCTACTTGTTTTCAGACTGGGTATGGGAGGTTACCTTTACCACATTTGGTAACCGATAAAACATTCGTTCCTGTTATTACTGTGCCTGCCATTACTTTATTTTTTAAAGTTCTGTTTAAAGAAATGTCTACAACACTTATTATATTTCTTAGCAAAAAGAAATGTTATAACTTAAACAAAAATGAGTGGTTGGCTTTGAAAAGTTTAAAACAATTGAAGGCTGACTTTATTTTTAAGTGTGCCGATAAAGGTAGAAATTGGGTTATTTTGGATAGACAGAAATATTGTGATATGGTAGATGTTTTACTTAAAAATACAGATGAGTATAAAAAGTTAGTTAGGGATCCCATTGTGGAATTCAATGATCAACGTTTAGCTCTGTTAGAAAAAGGAGAGTGTCTTGGTTTTTTTGATCATAGGGATGTGTGTAAGTTGCACATTAAAAAGCCTATTACACCTATTTTATATGCCTTACCCAAATTGCATAAATGTTTACAAAACCCTCTGGGTAGGCCTATTATTTCAGGTGTAGGTTCTTTTTTAAATAATGTGAATACCTTTCTTGATTTCCATCTGAAGGAACATTTAAAGAAAATTGTAGCAAACATTTGTAACACACAGGACTTAATAAATGAAATGTCTGGAATTCAATGGCAAAATGACTACTATTGGGTCACGATTGATATTAAATCATTATATACAGATATCAGTCTCAGATGGGGTTTGGAATCTATTTGTGATATGTTGGGTGAAGGGCCTAGGACCACCTTTTTGATTAATTTATTTGAATTTTGTTTGACCCATAATTACTTTTCATTTAACAATTAATTGTTTTTGCAGTTAAAAGGTATGGCTATGGGGGCTGCCTTTGCGCCCTCATATGCTGTCATATACATGGGTTTTTTTGAAAAGAAATTTATCTATCCCACTGTATTTTTTAGAAATAATGTTCTATTATACAAACGTTTTATTGATGACCTTATTTTCATTTGCAAGGGTGATGTTAATGATTTTTTTGAATTTTTTGATAATCTTAATAATAATGAACATGGTCTTACTTTCTCTCATGAACTTAATAGAGAACAGATTCATTTTTTGGATATAACTCTATATAATGAAGATGGGGTTATAGGTTATAGGCCGTTTAGAAAACCTACTTCAGTAAATATGTTCTTACATGCGACAAGTATGAATCCGGAACATTTGTTAAATTCCTTACCTTATGGTGAATTTAAAAGAATTTATGATCACACTAGTGATGAAAGTGAAAAAATTAAGGAATTGGATAAGGTTTTGTTTAGGCTAAGGGAAAGAGGCTATGATGAAGGTCAATTATTAAGATGTAAAAATAAAATACTTAGAAATGATGTTGTTGGTCCACATATTTCATCTAGGAATAAAAGATTTGGGAGTAGGATGCAACAAGTAAGAGATATTGATGATGACAGGAAACTTTTTTATGTCACTAAATTTTCCCCATTCTCAAAGGAGTTGATTCAGATTGTGAGAAAATATTGGCATATAGTGTGTCAAGATGAAATGGTAGGCCATCTGTTCCCTGACAATATTATATTCTCCTTTAAAAGGGGAAAAAACTTAAAAGAATTGTTAAACTTTAACTTTACTGGGGGGAACATAAATAGTTTGCATCCGGGAACTTTTTCATGTGGCCACTGTAGCATTTGTAATAGGGTCATAAATTTAGATAGTATTAATGGAAGAATGTTTATTCCTAAATATCATTTTAATTGCAGATCAACGGGGGTGGTCTATATTTTGGGGTGTTCATGTTCCAATGTTTGGTATATTGGACAGACCAAACGTATGGTGAGGATTCGTGTTCTTGAACACCTCAAGGATATTCGAAATTTTAATGAAGTTAGTTCTGTTGCACAACATTTTCATGAATTCCATGATGGCTCTAATAGTAATTTGAAATTTTGTGTATTAGCAAAACCCTTCCTGTCTAGAGGGGGTGATTTTGTGGCTAGATTACTTGAATTAGAAACTAGAATGATTTTGAAATATAAAACTTTGAAGCCCTTTGGTCTAAATCAGGAATTGGCTATTTAATTCATGTATTTAATTTATGTATTTAATTCATGTATTTATTTATGCATTTATTCTTCTTCTTCTTCTTCTTTCGGCTTTATCCCGGTTAGGGGTCGCCACAGCGGATCACCTGTCTGCACATTGAATGGCAGTGGAGTTTTACAGTGTCGAGTTGCCAGCCCGGCGCCCAACCTTCCACAGAAGGCACACTCACACGCACACCTAGGGCCAATTTAGAGTATCCAATCCACCTGCAGCATGTCTTTGGGATGTGGGAGGAAACCGGAGCACCCGGAGGAAACCCACGCGACCACAGGGAGGACATGCAGACTCCGCACAGAAGGCACCCCAGCCGAGGATCGAACCGGAGAACCTCTTGCTGTGAGGCAGCAATGCTAACCACTGCACCACCGTGGCCGCCCTATTTATTTATGCATTTATTACTTTTGTTTATGTGTTTTTTCATAGTATTGCATTTATTTAATTCTATATATTTATTATATGCATTTATTACTTTAAATGTTTGTATTTTGCTGATGAATTAATTATGAACAGCTGTGAATCAATTTGTGTGCGCATATGCATATATATTTGCTCTAAATCAGAAGCTACTGTGATCCATGAAGGCGAATTGCCGAGGTACCAGATCGCTTTTGAAATAAAAATTGCTGGTGAAGTGCTGGAATTGTGTTTTTTATTTTGTTGCTGTTGTTGGTGTTTTTCAGTTTGTTCCTCCTCTGAGTCACTCTGTGCCTGTGCAGGCCTTGGCAATGGTGGGGGGCTGTGTGGCTCTGCCCCATGCTGTTCCTACTGGAGCTGTTTCGGTAGGGTCATATTGTGTAGCATGGCACATACAAGGACAATTTGGGTACATGTAGCTGGTGAGTACTGCAAGGCTCCACAGGATGTGTCCAGGCACCAAAACCATGAACTAAGCATCCCAAACACACGCTCTACTATAATTCTGGTCTGTGCATGTGCCTCATTATGAAGTTCTTGTACGGGTGTGTGTGCATTTCTAATGGGTGTCATCAGCCACAGCTCCAGTGCGTATCCAGCATCCTTCACTAGGTGACCGTCAGGGATATCCCATTGGCAAATCTCTGGTACATCTGCGTCAGATGCCAGATGTGGGAATCGTGATAGCTTCCAGGGCAGCCAGCACACGCATTCATTATTATGCCCTGGCAACACACACCACCTGGCAGTTGATGGAGGGGAAGCCATAGCGATTGATGTAGACCCTTCCCCGCTCATCGGGTGTTGCTTTGATGCATATGTGCATGCAGTCTATAGCACCCACTACCTCAGGGTATTCGGCTATTTGGTGGAACAGATGCTTATTGCTGGATAACGCCTCACAGGTGTTGGGTAAATATATGTGCTCACCGACATTTGCTGACATGGCATTCAAGAACTGGTGGAGTACCCTGGATGCTGATGCCTGTGGAATCCCCATCATATCCCCAGTTGGCCTTTGGAAGGTACCTGTCACTATTTTTTTTAGGCTTACACATACCTTGGTATCCACTGGGATGGGTTCCCCTCCTATTAGTTCTGTGTGTGAGGCATGGCCGGCACAGCTCAACAATTTGCTGTAAGAGGTCCCTGTCCACCCTATAGTGCTCCACTATTTCCAGCTCATGTAGCCCCTGGTAGGTTACCCTGGGTCTGTGCACTCTTCTCCATCTCCTGACTGTGGGTTGGTGGACAGCATTCATATCTCACCACCCTCAGCCTCTTCCACAAGTTGTTGTATGATAGCTATTGCAGCCCCTATCATTTTGCTGTAGTGAGTTCCCCGCTTGTTTACACCAGTGGTGTAGAATATGGGAAAAAACAGAGGGGAAGGTGTTTGCATAATTTATAGTAGTGTTCTGGGCTGGGTTGGTCTGCTACCTGTGTAATTGGCTGAGTCTGATACATTTCACCTGCCAGGTAAGCTAATTCTCCTTGATTACCTTCCTACTGCTGTTTTCCCTTCCCATTGCCTTCCTGTTTAAGCCCGTGTGCGCGCCGCGCAAACAGAGTGCTCAGATGTGCACACTGCTATTTCCTGGTTTAACTTATTTTTTCTTCCTATAAAACCCATTGCATGGCACACACACCCGCTTAGGCTTTGTAAAGAGTGCTTAGCAGGTTTAGACACACCCCTTGCTTAGCTGTGCTTAAGCTAGGACTAAACTCGAGCCACAGGCCTCCTAGTTTTGCACCAAGCTATTCCTACTCTTACACTGTTAGGACCTGATTCACATGCTGGGGAAAACTGGTATTCACTATCCTTCCCCTCATTTGCATAGGATTGCCTGCTAATGCATAGTTACATGTCTCACACTGAGTCTCCCCCCTTAGCAACCACTACTCCTGCCCAGGTTGTCTTCTGCCTGCCATGACTTGCATGGCAGAATAGTGATTTTAGTTAGACTGCTTATTTTAGGTTTATTTTATTATTTTATTATTCACTGTTTGCGTGCCGCTGCCCTACTCTTAAACAGCCGAGATCGGCTAAAAAAAAATAAAAGTTGATTTTTGTATTTTTCTTTATGTTTGCAATACCAGTGGCCTTATACTTGGCCATTGGCATGCTTACTACATGATATGCAGACTTTATTTGGAGCTGTCATAGCTCAGTTTTGGATTTTGCAGAAATGTACTCGGTTACTAACCAAATACATTTCTGCAGATAGCACTAGTCCTGCACAGACTGTTGTAAGCTTCCTGGATTACAAAATCACCTAATTTGCATAGATTTATCCTGCAAATGGGGTGAATTGCATACCAGGACTTAGTCCGTGCAGGATTAGTACAGGAGCGCTCTTATACACCCCTGCAGGCTGTTCCAGGATCGCACGGCAGACATATTGCATGCTTGAGCTCCTGCACCGATCTTGCACTTCATGCAAGCTTTTGAGAATCTGGGGGTATATCTATATATTTATCTATCTATATACAGTATATGAATAGATCCTTGTAGCGGTACAAAAGTTTTTCAGCCCTAGGTGGTAAGAGGTCTCTCACCCTTAGGGTAAAACATTAATCCATTGAAAAAAAATGGTGCAACCTGAGCATCAAACTTGCTTGATGAGCCTCTTCAAAACCGACAAAAAAGAACCTGGAACTGAAACCTATCACATTTGAGACTTCATAGTAATCAAATACTTTTAAATTGTTTAGAAATTGATACTTAACTATTGAAAAATAAAAAATATTAGATCGATGAGATGAGACTTTTCCATGAGATCTGATGAAGCTCTGTTATGGACAAAAGTACTGTTTTGTTTATTTTTTTATTATGTTTATCTTTGAGAAGGTTCAAGGTTTGTCTTTCACAATTCTAGAAGTTACATTTGTTTTAATGGCAGTTGTAGCTACTTGTTTTTAATTGCTACATGTCACAGGAGTTATTTAGGTTAAAAAAAAAACTTTCCTGTAACTAGTGTAGTCCAGATTCAGATTTGCTGTATCCAGGACTGTATGTAAGCTTCTGAGCCCCCCCCCCCCAAGCTTTCTGTGTTGGAGGGAAGCCTTCTAGCTTATCAGTGGGAGTGGTAAGCACTAGGTAACCTATCTACCACATAAGAAGTGGTTCTGGCCCAGAAATTGTAGTTATTGGCCGTTTGAGCAGTTGTTTCATCTCTCTCAACTTTCTGATTTAAAAGCCCACATTTGCACTTGTTTCCCCCCTTTCCTGTAACTAGTTTAGTCCAGATACAGATTCTTAGTTTTAGCACTTGAATTTGCTTATTCGTGATCAGCACTTGTTCAGAACTTGTAAGCACTAAATAACCCACTAATTACTACAGCACTCAATCTTCCTCATTACCTAGAGGAAAACAGTTTTGGTACTTACTTTCCTCACTTGCTTAGAGAAAAACAGCTCTTGTACTCACTTTCCTCACTTATGTAGAGGAAAATAGTTTTTTATTCAGGCATGTCCAAGGGTCAGCTCCCAGTTTTCTCTCCTGTATATCTGATGAATCTGGGCATCTTGGGGCAATGTAGAAATTGCCTCATGTACACAGACAACCCTCTCCTCCTACCACCCAACACTACAACCTGTGAGAGATGCACTTATCTAGCCAAACTGGAGGTAAAGCTCTCTCCAATCAAGACTGAACTTGACAGTCAAGAGGAGAAGGTAAACACTTGCACCACACCACACTCATCATATAGTCTCACTAAATCTATACCACCAAAATCCACACATAGAAACACAAAAACATTCACAGAAGTTCTCAATAATGATCTGCTCAAACAACAGAGATATCCAAAGCAGAAACGCAAGCATGTTCCACCCCCCCAACACAACCCAAATGACACATAGCCCACAGACTCAGTGTGCCACTCAACCACAGCCAATAAGGCAAAACAACGTACCCAACACACTAGTCATAGGTGACTCTATAGTCAGGCACACTGATGTCCCACTCACCAGGTTAAACAAGGAGAAGGTTACTGTCAGCTGCCTGTCGGGTGCCAGGATCTGCCACATAACCCACGCACTCAGGTCACTCCACAACAAGTACAAATATGACTCTGTCATTGTCCATGTTGGTGTGAATGACCTGAGACGTACCTCCCTGGACTACATGAAAAGAGACATGGAAGAGCTCTCCGATCTTGTAGCCCAGGCAGGTATGACCCTAGCCCTGAGTAGCATTCTGCCATCACCCAGAATGATGCCACAGTACAAGGACAAAATGATTGACTTCAACAATTGGCTAAGCTTCTGGTGGCATTCTAAAGGGATCCAGTATCTGTCTGCCTAGGATGACATGGTCGACAGACCACAATGCTTTGCCAGAGATGGCCTGCACCTGTCACCCCTGGGATTCTGGATACTGGCTAAGGTTTTTGCCGCCCCATATAGTGCCTTTTTTAGGCAAGGTTCAAATGACAAATTCACCACCGTAACAGGAACAGGCAAGCAAAAACTTCGGGTGATGCTACTCAATGCTAGAAGTCTAAATCTCAAAATACACTCACTCGAGGCACTCCTTAAAATGGAGAACATCGATATCTGTGCAGTGACTGAGACCTGGTTCAAGGATCCAGAGAGCACCCCGGCACTACCAGGCTATAACTCATACCTCACTTTTCAGCCATGTGACCTGGACCGGAACACCAAAGGCGGAGGTGTGTCCATACTCATTAAGGATATCCACACCTCCAGGCTAGTTGCTGTTTGCAGTTAAAAAAGCATTCTGTAGAGTCTCATTGCTCCTTTATCTGTTTAAAAACTTTCATTTTGTGGCTTTCTGTAGTGCTTACTCTCTGTAGGATAATAGCTTTAGTATGTCCTAGTCAGAATTGCTGGCTCTGGGCTTGTTTGTTTATACAGTGATTGTTCAAAGCACATGAACAGGCCATCTTGAATTAGCTGAAGCCTTTCTTTACCTGGGATAGATTGTGTTAATTGGCTGCTGGCTAGTGGGGGCTGGTTCTTTTATGTTCTTGTTAAAAAAAAAAAAAAAAAAAAGTCTTAAGGTTGTATCTTCTGGTACTTAAGCCCTAACTTTGAGAGGGTTTGGGTTTCTGTCTATACACACTGAGCAGAGTGGAGGAGAGGTGTTGACTGCAACTGTTAGCTGAGATATATAAATATCCTGTTTTTTTTCGATTATTTATACAGATTATTGTTTCTAGCAATTTATATATAGCACTTTTTATTGCCTGCTGCACAGTTTTTGAGTGTATTTTTATTGCTATTAACTAATCTGCGCTGGTAACTGATTTGTTTGCAGTTAAAAAAAGCATTCTGTAGAGTCTCATTGCTCCTTTATCTGTTTAAAAACTTTCATTTTGTGGCTTTCTGTAGTGCTTACTCTCTGTAGGATAGTATTAGCTTTAGTATTCCTACCCTCCCTCCCTGTTGGCATCTTGTTGTTATACTTGGTGGCTTTGCAGTTGCCTGCCCCTACTGTAAATCTGATCTGGGACACTCATCCCAGTCTAGTGTCATTAGCTCATTCTACCTAATACAGAGAGAACATCTGAGAAGGCCTTCTCTTTCTCCTTTTTCCCTTTCAAAAAAAAAAAAAAATTTTGCCTGAATCTCCTTGGTTCTGACTGTGCTTCTCAAACATTTTGGAAATATAGAGTATATTTTAGAGCATTTATTATAACTGTAATTGCCTTAATGTTGCTACAACTCAAGTGCTCTAGGTTGCACTGCATCTGAAGTGTTTGTGTGTTTTAGCTGTGTTTCTGTATATATAGACTTTTCTGTATATGTAGACTAGCTACTTATTCTGCTGTGTTACTACCTCTTAAATCATATTTCAGTTGTGCACTTGCCTTGCTTCATTTAAAAAGTTTAAATTGCTAATTTTGTAGAGTTTTGATTGCATTTACTGTTTAGGATTACACACTCAAGTGTGTTAGCCTTTTCTGTGTTTATTTACTGTATTATTGCATTGTTTAGCCTGTTTCAACAAAAAAAATACTGTCTTGTTTGCTCGTTTCCCACCTTTTCTAGCCAGTCCATATCCCAGGCTTTGCTTGTCTCAGGACTTTATTTTCTGTGCTCAGAGCTGTCCAGACCTTGCTGTGGTAGAGGGAAGTCCTACTGCTTACCAGTGGGACTGGTGAGCATTGTACTGCCCATCTAACACTAGAGGAGTGGTTTCCAGCTCTGAAATTGTAATTTTGTTAGCCTTTTTGGGATGATTTTTATCCCTTTCAACTTTCTGGCTTAAAAACGCGTGAGTTTGCACATTTTTCACATCGTGCAGCACTGCGAGGCTACAGTTAAACTATTCCAGGTGCCAGAAAGTCTGCTCTTCAAATTTTCCCTTAGAACTAGCTGGTTTCTCAGAAGTAGCACTAAAATCTGAACCCCTGTGACTAGCACTCGCTCTAGAACCTTCTGGAAAGCACTAGGAAGCCTGAAACTGATTCAAGCATTCAGCTCTCCTTGTCAATAAGGAGAAATTAATCATAGGCACTAAACAGCCTATAACTACAAAGTACGTTGCAAAGGTAAGGTAAAACAGCTCTTAAACTTTACAAGAAAGCACTAGGAAGCCTGAAACTGATTCAAACACCCAGCTCTCCTTGTCAATAAGGAGAAATTAATCATAGGCACTAAACAGCCTATAATTACAGAGTACCTTGCAAAGGTAAGAGAAAACAGCTCTTAAACTTTACAAAAAAGCACGTAAACAGGAATGTCCAAGGGTCAGCTTCCGGTGATTTCTCCTGTCCACGTGGTGAATCTGGGCATACTGGGGCAGTGTGGCAACTGCCTCATGTACACAGACAATCCTCTCCTCCTACCACCCAACACTACAACCTGCGAGAGATGCACTTACATAGCCAAACTGGAAGCTAAGCTCTCTCCAGCCAAGATTGTGCTAGACAGTCAAGAGGAGAAGGTTAACACCTGCATTACACCTCAAGCAACTCATAGCCCTTCAAAACCCACACCATCAACACCCACACATAGCAACACTAAACCCACATATGCGGAGGCCCTTAACATTAACCTGCCCAAGCAACAAGGACCTTCGAAGCTGAAATGCAAACAAACACCAGTCACAACCAAAGTGACACATAGCTCACAACACCAGTGTGCCACCCAACAAACAGCCCCTAAGGCAAGACAATGTACCCAACACTTTAGTCATAGGTGACTCTATAGTCAGGCACACTGATGTCCCAGTCACCAGGCTGAACAAGGAGAAAATTACAGTCAGCTGCCAGGATCCGCCACATAATGCATGCACTCAAGTCACTCCACAACAAGTACAGATACGACTCTGTCATTGTCCATGCTAGAGTGAATGACTTGTGACGTACCTCCCTGGACTACATGAAAAGAGACATGGAAGAGTGCTTGGATCATGTGACCCAGGCAGGTATGACCCTAGCCCTGAGTAGCATCCTGCCTTCGCCCAGAATGATACCACAGTATAAGGACAAAATGACTGACTTCAACAATTGGCTAAGCTTCTGGTGTCATTCAAAGGGGATCCAGTATTTGTCTGCCTGGGAAGACATGATCGACAAACCACAATGCTTTGCCAGAGATGGTCTGCACCTGTCACCCCAGGGATTCAGGTTACTGGCTAAAGCTCTTGACACCCCTATAGTGCCTTTTTTAGGCAAGGTTCAAAGGATAAAACCACCACCGTAACAGATACAAGCATGCAAAATCTGAAGGTAATGCTACTCAATGCTAGAAGTCTAAACCTCAAAATGCACTCTCTCGAGGCACTCCTAAAAATGGAGAACATCGATATCTGTGCAGTAACTGAGACCTGGTTCAAGGCTCCAGAGAGCACCCCTGCAATACCAGGCTACAATTCTTACCACACTTTTCGGCCACAAAACCAAGACCGAAACACTAAAGGTGGAGGAGTGTCCATATTCACCAAGGATATTCACACCTCCAGGCTAGTTGCCCAACACAATCATCTGAAATTCTCCAGGTGCAACTAACACTAGGTAAAACTGCAATCCAAATTGTAGCTTGCTACAGATCCCCCACCATGCCCCAAGATTCTCACTACACCTTTCTAAACATACTGGAAAATATTAAGATACAACCAAACACCCTAATACTGGGTGATTTCAACTACCCTACCATTAATTGGGAAAACTACTCGGGTACCAACTCCTTTTCCCAACGGTTCGTGGAATTCATAAATTCCAACGCCCTGGATCAACTAATCCATTGTCCAACCAGGGGAGCCAATATCCTAGGCCTGGTCATTACCAACATGGGAGATAGATGCTCCACACCAGTGATAACCCCCTCATTGGTCAGGTCTGACCATAAGCAAATCACCTTTGACATCCACATCCCACCCCCACCCCCACCCCCCAGTAAGGAAACCTCCTTAAAAAACTTCTCCAAAGCCAACTTCATGCTACTGAAGTCAGAAGTGACAAACTTCACAACACCCACGTAGATGGGATCTGGAAGTTCGACTGCAGAATCCTACACTAAAGCACTGTACGAGCACATCCACTCGTGCATGAATCATGCCATCCCAATTAGAACCAAGATGATCTTCTCCAAAAAAAGGAAGCCAATCTGGTGGTCCCCTGCTATAAACCAACTATACAACAGAAGGAAGAAACTGTTGCAGAAAAGAGGAAAATCCCAGGATGCAAAAATCTACCTCACCAGCCACAGTAAGAAGCAGAGATCCCTCATAAAATCCTCAAAAGCTAGTTATGAAAATAAAATTGCCAAAGATTCCAAAGACAACCACCAAGCATTCTATAGTTATGTCAAGAATCTAAATGTCAATGCTCAGATCTGCTCTGAGCTACAACAGAATGGCATTAAATATACTGATCCCAAGGATATTGCCAGTATCCTGGCAGATTGATTTAGTGCCAACTTCACCCCCCTCTCACCCCCTAAAGGGCCCATCTCAATACCAAAAGATTGCCAAATTCCGATAATCACAGCCACACAGGTAGAAACCGCACTCTCCAAACCTAAGAATACAGCATCTATGGGACCAGATGACATCCCAGGCTGTGAACTACATGAACTACAAAATGAACTGGCACCTCACCCAAGTGTCATGTTTAATCATAGCCTCACCTCAGGCTTCGTGCCCACTGAGTGGCGCACAGCTACAGTTATCCCGCTCCACAAGGGAAGATCCACCTTGGATCCCGGGAACTACCGTCCCATCAGTCTGACAAGCCTGATCTGCAAGGGCATGGAGCGCATTATCATGGAATTTATAAACAAAGACATTGGCAACCTTCAAACACTGGACCCCACCCAGTTTGGGTTTGTGAAGGGCCGATCTTGTCTCCTGAATCTGATTGACTTCTTTGAAACAGTCTCCAGAGCTGTGGATGAGGGTAAGGTGGTCCACACAGCCTATCTGGACCTCGCCAAGGCCTTCAACACCATCCCCCCACTCTAGAATCATAGATAAACTTACTAAGCTGGGCATAAATCCCTATGTCACTCAATGGGTTGCCAACTGGCTTACTGACAGAACCCAGACTGTAAAAGTAGCCAACTCCAAATCCAGCTCCAGACAAGTGACAAGTAGAGTACCTCAGGGTTCAGTCCTGGGACCACTCTTGTTTGGCATCTACTTCTCTGAAGTACAGGCCAACACTAAGGGACTCTGGCTAACAAAGTTTGCAGATGACTGAAATCTGGGGGCCATTATTGAATCCCCAAATGATGTGGATATTCTACAAAAAGGCCTTACAGAAACAGATGCCTGGTGCCAGAGCCATGGGCTCAAGCTTATTGCCAAGAAATGTATAGGTATCCCCTTTGGAAAAAAACATGTACCCGTGAATTACCACATAGGTGGCAGGAAGTCAAACATCGAAAGTGTGATGAGAGACTTAGGGACACAGGTGGACAGTGGTCTCACTTTCGATAACCACATTGCCACAACAGTCAGGAAATCCTTCTATCTGGCACACCTCATCACTAAGGGCTTTTCATCCAGAAAAAAAGAGGTCATTGTCCCACTGTACTCATCCCTCATTAGACCCATTATAGAGTATAATGCCCCATTTGGTATGTACCTCACAAGACATCTGCAACAGCTGGAAAGGCCACAGAAATACCTCACTAAAAGAATCACAGGCCTAAAGCAGATGCCATATGCTGACCATCTAAAAAAACTCCAGCTATACTCTGTGGCATATCGTCTACTCAGAGGCGATCTCTGCTTAACATAAAAGGCCATGTCAAACCCTGAGCTGTTGGACATGCTCCACTTAAAGAAATCCCAATCCCTCAGAGCCACATGCTCCAGGGATCTACACCTTCTCATCACAATGAACAAAACATGCTGGAGGGATAGGTTTCTGACACAGAGACTCCCCATACTCTGGAGTAGACTGCCCATACATGTCAAGCAGAGCACCTCATTGGCCCTTTTCAAAAGGAACCTTGATGATTGGATGGGAGATAGGAAATTCACCCCGGGGATCATGTCAGTCACCCTGCTAGACAGGGGCCCAGAGAAGTAAATATTGTGGGAAGAAATATCCAGGGAATTGGGAATTGTTATGGCTAGGCTTGCATAGGCCCTAGGGCCAATAGCCTAGTACCAACCTATGAACCTGTGAACCTATAATGCAGCCAATGTTATCCAAGTGCAACTAACTCTGGGCAAAACTGCAATCCATATTGTAGCCTGCTACAGATCACCCACCATGCCCCAGGATTCCCACTCCTCTTTTCTTGATGTACTGGAAAATATTAGGGTTCAACCAAACACCCTAATAATGAGCGATTTCAACTACCCCACCATTAACTGGGAAAGCTACTCATGTACCAACTCCTTCGCTCAACGCTTTCTGGAATTCATAAACTCCAATGCCCTGAATCAACTTATCCACACCCCCACCAGGGGCAAAAATATCTTAGATCTAGTCATTACCAACATGAGTGACCACACCTGAAGTCAACACCTCATTGTTCCGATCCGACCATAAGCTAATTACCCAAGATATCCACATCCTGCCCCCCCCCCCCCCATTAAGGAAACCATGGTAAAAAATTCTCCAAAGCCAGTTTCATGCTTCTTAAGACAGAAGTGGTGAACTTCAAGACACCCATGCAGATGGACAATACAGTTACGACTACTGAATCCTACGCAATTGCACTTTATAAGCACTTACATGAGTGCATGGATCGTGCTATCCCAAACAGAACCAAGATGCTATCCTCCAAAAAGGGAAGCCAATCTGGTGGTCCCCTGCCATAAACAAACTGTACAACAGAAGGAAGAAACTGTTGCAAAAGAGAGTAAAATCCCATGAGTGGAAGAGCTCCCTCATCAGCCTCAGTAAGAAGCTGCGATCCCTGATAAAATCCTCCAAAGTTAGTTAAGAAAACAAAATCACCACTGATTCTGAAGACAACCACAAAGCATTCTATAGCTATGTCAAGAATCTCAATGGCAACACTCAGATCTGCTCTGAGTTACAGCACAATGGCACTAAATATACAGACCCAACTGATATTGCCAACATCCTGGCAGATAGGGTCAGTGCTAAATTTACCCCCCTCTCACCCCCTAAAGAGCCCATCTCTATACCGGAAGAATGCAAAGTTCCTGAAATCACAGCTGCACAGGTAAAAACCACACTCTCCAAAGCCAAGAACACAGCATCCATGGGACCAGACAACATCCCATGCTGCATTCTACATGAACTACAGAATGAACTGGCACCCCACCTAAGTACCATGTTCAATCATAGCCTCACCTTAGGCTTTGTGCCCACTGAATGCCACATGCCGACAGTTATCCCACTTCACAAGGGGGGAG
Source organism: Protopterus annectens (assembly GCF_019279795.1). NCBI lineage: Eukaryota > Metazoa > Chordata > Ceratodontiformes > Protopteridae > Protopterus > Protopterus annectens. Next base: position 959,678,357 of record NC_056739.1, read on the forward strand.
CCACCACGGACCTCGGGAACTACCGCCCCATTAGCCAGATGAGCCTGGTTTGCAAGGCCATGGAACATATCATCATGGAACTTATCAAAAAGACATTGGTAATCTCCAAACTATTGACTTCACCCAGTTCGGGTTTGTAAAAGGCAGATCATGTCTCCTAAACCTGATATACTTCTTTGAAGCAGTCGCCAAAGCCGTAGACAAGGGTAAGGTTGTTCACACAGCCTATCTAGATCTTGCCAAGGCTTTTGACACCATTCCCCACTCAGGAATTATAGATAAACTCACTAAACTAGGTATAAATCCCTGTGTCACAAGATGGATTGCCAACTGGCTCACTAACAGAACCCACACTGTGAAAGTAGCAGACTCCAAATCCGACTTCAGACCAGTGACAAGTGGAGTAGCACAGGGTTCAGTCCTGGGTCCTCTCCTCTTTGGTGTCTACTTCTCTGAAGTACAGGCTAACACAGAAGGTCTTTGGCTAACGAAGTTCGCAGATGACTGCAAACTAGGAGCCATAATCGAAACTCCTAATGATGTGGACATCCTACAAAAGGGCCTCACTGAGACAGATGCCTGGTGTCAAAGCCATGGCCTCAAGCTCAATGCCACAAAGTGCATTGTCATCCCCTTTGGTAAAAACTCTGTACTCATGAACTACAACATAGGCGGTAGTATGCTTAACACCAAAAGTGTGAAAAGAGACCTTGGGACATAGGTGGACAGTAGTTTCTCCTTTGATAATCACATCGCCACAGTAGTCAGGAAATCCTTCTATGTGGCACACCTCATCACAAAAGGTTTCTCATCTGGAAAAAAAGAGGTCATTGTTCCCCTCTACTCATCACTCATTAGACTCATTATAGAGTACAATGCCCCTTTTGGTATGTACCTCACAAGACATCTACAACAACTGGAATGGCCGCAGAAATGCCTCAGAAAGAGGATTGCCAGCCTCAAACAGATGCCCTACGCAGACCGTCTCAGAAAACTCCAGCTTTACTCCATCGCATATCGCCTACTCAGAGGTGATCTCTGCCTAACATACAAAGCTATGTCAACCCAGAGCAGTTGGACATGCTCCACTTAAAGAAATCCCAATCCGTCCAAGCTACACGTTCTAAGGACCTAAACCTTGTCATCACAATAAACAGAACATGCTGGAGGGATAGATTCCTGTCCCAGAGACTTCCCATACTCTGGAACAAACTACCCATCTATATCAAACAAAGCTCCTCATTAGCACTCTTCAAGAAAAATCTTGACTCCAAGGCAAGTACAAATATGACTCAGTCATTGTCCATGCTGGTGTGAATGACCTGAGACATACCTCCCTGGACTACATGAAAAGAGACATAGAGGAGTTCTCTGAGCATGTAGCCCAGGCTGGTATGACCCTGACCTTGAGTAGCATCTTACCCTCACCAAGAATGATGCCACAATATGAAGACAAGATGATCAATTTCAACAATTGGCTTAAGTATTGGTGCCTTTTTTAGGCAAGGCTCAAAAGACAAACCCACCTCCATTGGTATCACAAGGGATAAGAAACTAAGAGTAATGCTACTCAACGCCAGAAGTCTAAACCTCAAGATGCACACACTCGAAACTCTCCTTAGCATGGAGAACATCAATATCTGTGCAGTAACAGAAACCTGGTTCAGGACTCCCGAGAGCACCCCAGCACTACCAGGTTATACCTCATACCATGCTTTTCGGCACCAAAACTTGGACCGAACCACAAAAGGAGGTGGAGTATCGATATTCATCAAAGATACCCACACGTCCAGGTTGGTGGCAAAGCACGAAGCATCAGAGACTATCCATGTGCAACTAACAGTGGGTAAAACTGCCTCCCAGTTTATAGCCTGCTACAGACCACCCTCCCAAACCCAGGAACCCCACTCGGCCTTCCTGAGAACACTGGAAAATATGAAGGTCTCTCCGAACACCATTATATTGGGCGACTTCAACTACCCAAACATAGATTGGGAGCATTACTCTAGCTCCAACACCCTTGCCCAAAGGTTCCTAGAATTCATAAACTCAAATGCTATGGAACAACTTGTTACCACTCCCACAAGAGGGGAAAACATACTGGACCTGATCATCACCAACATGGGACTCTATGCTCCAGACCAGAAGTGTATCCTCACTGGTAAGATCAGACCATAAACTGATCTCACTGGATATTCACATCCCGACCCCACCCCTGCCCAGAAAACCACAGTGAAAAACTTCTCTAAAGCAAATTTCACACTCCTCAAAACCGAGGTGGAATCCTTCAAAGCCCCCGGGCCTGTGGAAAATACTGCCCAGACCGCAGAATCCTTTATAAATGCATTCTATGAACACCTTCAGGAATGCATGGATCATGCAATCCCAAATAAAACCAAGACCCAATCCTCCAAAGGCAGACGACCTGTCTGGTGGACCCCAGCCATAAACAAACTATACAATAGAAGGAGGAAGCTACTACATGATAGAGCAAAATCCCAAAAAGGGAAGGCATCTCTGATCAGTATTAGCAAAAAACCAAGGGCACTCATAAAATCGTCAAAGGCCAGCTTCGAGAGAAAAATTGCACAAGACACTAAGGATAATCACAAGGCTTTCTTTAGTTATGTTAGGAACCTGGGTGGGAATTCCCAGATATGCTCAGAATTAGTCCAAAATGACAAAAAATACACCGATCCCACAGACATTGCCAACATCCTAGCTGACAGGTTCAGCGCAAACTTCTCCCACCAAAGGGCAAATATCTATCCCAGCAGAGTGCTGCCCCTGACATCTCAGATGCTCAGGTGGGAGCCGCCTCTCCAAAGCAAAAACACAGCATCAATGGGACCAGGCGATGTCCCAGGCTGCGTCCTACATGAACTCCAAGAAGAGCTAAACCCAAACATAAAACTACTGTTCAATCTCAGCCTTACTACAGGATATGTACCCAAAGAGTGGCGTACAGCAACAGTGGTCCCTCTCCACAAAGGTGGTGCCTCAACAGACCCTGGAAACTATCGCCCCATAAGCCTGACTAGCTTGGTCTGCAAAGCTATGGAAAGGATCATCATGGACCTCATAAATAAAGATATTGGGGACCTACAGACACTGGATCCTACCCAGTTCGGCTTTGTTAAGGGCAGATCCTGCCTCTTAAACCTGGTTGACTTCTTTGAAACAGTCACCAAGGCCATTGACGAAGGGAAGGTGGTCCACACAGCCTATCTGGACCTACCAAAAGCCTTCGATACAATACCCCACTCGGGCATTATAGATAAGCTCACCAGCTTAAATATAAACCCCTATGTCACTAGATGGGTTGCAAACTGGCTCAAGGACAGAACCCACATGGTTAGAATTGCTGGAGCCATGTCAGACTCCAAACCAGTTACAAGTGGCATCCCACAAGGCTCAGTCCTGGGACCTCTCTTGTTTGGTATATATTTCTCGGAGGTACAGGCCAATACGGAAGGACTGTGGCTGACCAAGTTCGCAGATGACTGCAAACTGGGCCATAATCGACTCTCCAGCCGACACAAGCATCCTCCAAAAGGGCCTCATAGAAACAGACAACTGGTGCCAGAGCCATGGCCTCAAGCTAAATGCCAAAAAGTGTATAGTCATCCCCTTTGGCAAAAACAAAGTGCCCACAAATTACTACATAGGTGGTAATCCATTAAGTACAGAAGAAGTAATTAGGGACCTGGGGACCCAAGTTGATAGCAATCTCTCATTTGACAACCACGTGGCCAAAGTGGTTAGAAAAACATTTTATATAGCCCACCTAATCATGAAGGGATTCACATCTAGATTAGGAGAGGTCATCGTGCCTCTTTACTCATCCCTCATCAGGCCCATAATCGAGTACAATGCCCCTTTTGGGATGTACCTTACCAAACACCTGCAGCAACTGGAAGGACCCCAAAAGTACCTCACCAAGAGGATCAAAGGGCTCAAACAGATGCCATATGCTGCCCGGTTAAAGAAACTCCAGCTCTACTCAGTGGCATACCGCCTGCTCAGAGGTGACCTGTGCCTGACGTATAAGGCCATGTCCAACCTGGAATTAAGGGACATGCTGCACCTCAAAAAATCCAAATCCCATCGAGCTACACGCTGGAGAGACTTGAACCTCAGCACTGAAATAAATAGGACATGCTGGAGGGACAGATTCATAACCCAGAGGCTCCCTTCACTATGGAATAAAATCCCAGTCCAGGTTAGGCAGAGTCCCTCATTGACTCTCTTCAAGAGGAATCTTGATGAGTGGATGGGAGATCATAGGTTTACCCCGGGTATCACTTCTGTGCCACTGTTAGACAGAGGCACAGTATACTAACCTAGAAAAAGGGCATAGCAAAATTAATTTAAAATGGGTGGCGAAAGCCAAACATACTCTGGCTAGGCTTATAAATGCCCTAGGGCAGATAGCCTAGTATGAACCTATGAACCTATGATTGGATGGGAAATAGGAAATTCACCCCGGGGATCACCTCTGTGGCTCTGCTCGACAGGGGCACAGGAAAATGATTTTTTTTGGGTGACAAAAGCCAGGGTACCTTTTTGGCTGGACTTGTATAGGCCCCAGGGCCGATAGCCTAGTACCTACCTATGAACCTATGAATAATGTTAGGGTTACAGCAGACACTGTGCAGTATGTAATCAGCATGCACATTTTTGAATAATAATGCATTTCATTGTAGAATAGTACACAGCTTATTTATAATAATGCATTTCATTGTAGAATATTACACAGCTTATTTATAATAATGCATTTCATTGTAGAATATTACACAGCTTATTTATAATAATGCATTTCACTGTAGAATATTACACAGCTTATTTATAATAATGCATTTCATTGTAGAATATTGCACAGCTTATTTATAATAATGCATTTCATTGTAGAATATTACACAGCTTATTTATAATAATGCATTTCATTGTAGAATATTACACAGCTTATTTATAATAATGCATTTCATTGTAGAATATTACACAGCTTATTTTTGTGAATGATTCATTTTGCCCATTGTTTCCTGTCTGGCCAAGTAATTTTCAGCGATTCATGAGACGTGTACTTTTAAGATACTACATCTGTTAAATACTGCAAGCAATGTTTTATATTGCTGGCTGAATGTACCCCCTTGTTACTCTTTCTAAATCTGGTCCAGTGTCATTATTCAAAATTCACATCTATTTATTAGAAATGGCATCATTTGTAAATGACAGGTCCCATTCTTTTATCGGTACTACCAGAAATAGAGCTGTATATATCTATTCTGGTACACTGTGTCACCCCCCGATCTAGTGCTCCCATCAGCTTTAAGGTCCTACTTCTGGACTAACAAAGAAAAAGAAATGGCTCTCTGTAGTGTTACTTTTAACAATGTAACAGACTGCTTGCTACATTTGTAAGAAGTCACTAACATGCTTCAGTTCCTGACTGCAAAAGCAGTATCGGCATTCATTTCCGTATTGGCATTTATTTATTAATGTCTGTATCAGCATTTAAAAATGCAGGTATGGAATTGAATTCTGGTATTGCTCTACTAACAATTACTATCTGATTACCATGCCACGTATCACTGCCCCTTTTACACCACCTTAGATACTGGTAGGAAAGTATTAGCAACAATTTTTTTCTGTACTAAAAATAAAAAAAAAAATAACTATTCCATATTCTTATAATGGGCTGCATTCACTCTCAGAAATGATTTAGGACAGATGCTCATTCATTGTACAGTCTATCCAGAAAGCTAAAAATATTCATTCAGCAGTCCAACAAATGGCTGATTTTTGACAGATGTAAACAGCAGCACAGAAAATGGAATTCTTGATTTATTTGCCAAAAGTGAGTATTTACTATTTATCTGATGTGACTCTAATACTCTTTCTTTCTAAAATGTAAAAAACAAAGTGTGAGCTCACGAACACTAGAAGAATATTACCACTGAAACGAGCACACACTCCAAGGCCAGAACAGATATAAACTTCATCACAACACAGTGGTTGTAAACAAACGATTTTATTGGAGCTAGAAAAGATTGAGCGCTTTCGCCCGCATAACCGCAGGCTTCATCAGTTATGCGGGCAAAAGCGCTCAATCTTTTTTTAGCTTCAGTAAAACCGTTTGTTTACAACCATTGTGTTGTGATGGAGTTTATATCTGTTTTGGCCTTGGAGTGTGTTCTGTTTTCAGTGGTCATATTCTTCTAGTACTCTTTCCAACCCTTTCTTTAACTTAAAAACCATGCCTGAATTTTATATACATATATATATATATATATATATATATATATATATATATATATATATATATATATATATATAGGGATTCTTGTATATAGATTGTCCTACCATATTGTTTCTTGTATATAGAGTATCCTATTATACTTCTTTGCTTTTAGTGTATCCACAAATTGTACATCTGTGATATTGTCTGAATCTATCTAAATTTGTAATCTGTTTTAATATGTTCACCGGCGCTTTTTTCCTCGGGCCTCCACTGAAAATGGGCACATACCCAGTCGGACTCTCCCGGTAAACAAATGTGAAATAAATAAATAAATAAAATGTCTAATTTTGAAAATTGGGAAGTTGAAGCTCCAACCATACCAAGGTACTTATTTTTTCAAAATCCTAGTTATTAAATGAGTTTATCGTCACTAAGATAATGTCAACAAATGTAAATATATTCTTTGTTGATTAAAATCAAACCTGCACGTCTTTACTAATTATTTGCCCTTTTCTGTTATATGTTCATGTCATAATTTTAAAACATCACTGCAGTTATGGGGAATATTCACATCATAGTATGTTTTTCATTAATTCTAGTCACAGTCTTTGAGGACAGTCTCATTGTCCTCATCTGCTCCTCTTTAGCAGATTTGCTAGAAGCACCTGATTACCAGCTGCTTGAAAAACCCAGTCTTGAACCCAGGGAACTCAAGCACTTTGTAGCTTGTTCAGGCTGTTGCTTGTGCTCAAACTCAAATATGTGTTCAGGTGAGTTGTGACGTGAAGAGAGATAGCGGAGCTGCCACATCTTGTCTGAACACAGATTCACATCTGAATTATTATTTGTGACAGTCCACGGAGGGGGAGTGGGTGGAGGTGGGAGTTTCAGTTAGGTTTTTAGGCAGTGCTCAGCAGGGCACTTTAGGTTCAGGGACATTGAGGTTAATTTTGGTTTAGGGAGCAGGAGAGTTTAGGGTGTGGAAGGGATCAGGGACTTTAGGTTTAAGAAGTTAGAGGGAAGTTTTAGGAATAGAGAGCAATCAGGGAATTTAGGTTTAGGAAGAGGGGATGAAGTTTTTGGTTTAGGAGTTACTAGGGACTCTAGCTTGGGTGAGCAAGAGGGCAATTTTAGGTTTAGGGAGCAATCAGAGTCTTAGGTTTAGGGAGGGAGGGGAGTTTTATGGTTTAGGTTGAGAGATGTAGTTGATTAGGTATAATTCCAGAAATTTAGCTTTAGGGAGGAAAAGGAAGTTTTAGAGTTAGGGAGCATGAGAGAATTTAAGATTATGGAAGGGTAGTGGGTAGGGAGTTTTAGGGGTATGGAGTGATTTGGGAATTTAGATGTAAAGACTGGGATGGGAGTTCTATGGTTAGAGTAAGGGAACAGGGACTCTTGTTAGGGTTAAGAACATGTTGGGAGTTTTAGGGTTAGAGTTAGGGCACTGGGAAGGCTTAGCAGTTTACTGTGCTCAGATGGTAGAAGGAATAGGTAATTCAGTAAAACTGGGATAAATAGGAGTTAGGGTATTTGTTAGAGCAAATGACAATGGCATATTATAACTGTAGGCAGTTAATGAGACAGCTGCCAGTCTAAAATTGGGACCCATGCAATACCATGAACTTTCTGAAGGAGAGCTGAAAATTGTGGAAAAGTTTGTGAGGAAATATAAACATTTTGTTCTTGGTGTTGGAGAAGTTGTTTACCTGGTGAACCCATCACTGTAAAAGAAAAAGAAGAAAAGGAGTACAATCATGTGAGCACCTGCAGTCAAGCGCTAGTTTCCTGGTTATATATTGCTGTTTATTGTGTGTATCTCACAACTTATTTTAACATTCTTCTGTTCTCTTTTATTCCTTTTCCTTTGTTGTGCTGTACCAGTAATGATAATCATAAACAAACAAAAAAAATAAAAATATAAGCAGTACTTTTTTCTTTTTGGTTAATGAGTAGCATTTAGATGAAAATTTGGGTATGAACAAGACATAATAGATTGTTCATTTTTAAGTTTCACTTTATTCCCTGTATAACCTCCATTTATTAAAGTAATGGAGATATTTAAAAAAAAAACAGTTGAATGTTTTAGAGCAGGTATTCATATATAAGTGATGTATGTTTTCACATAAGGAAACTTTCTGTTACAGTTTGGGCCTGCTAATTATTTGGGTGCTACAGTTTACCTTAGAAGTATGATCATTTTTTATTAGCATCCTTTCCTGGGCAGTTTGACCAGTGCCTTGTACAGTTTTTAAATGTGATTAATAGCCATTCTTTCATGTACTACTGTACTAGCTCCTTCTTTAAGACAGCAAATTGCATGTGACCAGGGCAAAAATAATACATTTTTTTTTTCTCTTCACATTAATCAGGCAATACGCTACATGGAATTTGTTCGAAAAGAAATGCAGCCCATAGCTGGAACTGAGGGGGCATATTATAGGCGTAGGCAATTAATGAGACAGCTGCCAGTCTATGATCACGACCCCATGCAATGCCATGATCTTTCTGATGCAGAGCTCAAAATTATGGAAGAATTTGTGAAAAAATATAAAAATGATGTCCTTGGAGTTGGAGAAGTTGCTTTGCCTGGTGAACCCAGCACTGCAAAAGAAAAAGAAGAAAAAAATCAGAAGCATACAGTTGAAACTGAAAAAGAGAGGACACAAGAAATAAACCCTGCAGCAAATGGTACTCTGGGGGACCCTCAGAAGCCAACAGAATATGTAAGTATCTATTCAAAATAAGTCACTGTGCTTTGCAAAAATGCTTTTGAGCTTTTTCCTGTCTGTTTCTTCCTACTTTCTTTGCTTCCTTTCTTCTGTCAGTCCTTGTTTCCATCCGGTTTCACACTTATTTTGCCATTATCATTGTTATATATTCAGTTATGTAAACATTTCCTGGGAAGCAGTATTACGTTATAACTTTTGTTGTACTTCAGAAAGCAAAAATCAAAAGGGAGTATATAACGTCTGGTTAATGGCAGTAAGGATGTTACTCTTTTGGAGTAATATAGGGAGCCCAGAAAACTTAAGAGTAAGCTGGAAGGGGTCTGTGACATCACCAAGTGCTGACAGGAAGTTTAACCCTGTTTCTGACAACAGTACAGGAACAATTTGTTTTAATTATTACTATGACAAAGGATGAGAGGAAGAAAAATATCTGTCTCTTCCATCAGCACTGAAGTCAAATGCGTATCATAGGTGTATATTACTTATGTGTGTTTTGTTTAGCTAACTTTTCATGTAAAAAAAAAAACCTTCATCTGTATTGTACATTTTTTAATGTTCCAGTTTCTATGTTACTGGTAATTATCATTGGACTATTAAATTGTAACCCTAGCAGTGGTTCCCAAATTGAAAATATAAATTGACAAGTTTAACAAAGGGGAGTTGAATTCAGTAAGCAGGGTTCTTGTGGAGATGAGACTCAGGACAGTGCAAAGATGTGCAATTAATTATTATTCAGGGAGGTTATAGAGTGAAGTACACAAAATTTAAGAATGACAGGTGCATATTTACAGGAAGATATAATATGCATGATTTAAAATTCATATAATGTACAGTGAAATAAGATATAAACATGGGAAAGTTATAAGTGTATAAACTTGGCATCTTTATAAGATACCTGCAGTACCAAGACAAGCAGAATTATAGTTTATATACTGGATTATGATCATGTCACTGATTATAACCATGATAGTATGTGTCTGAGACATGGATGCAAATAAATTATAGTTATAAAGACTCAGTCATAACTCTTTATAATGTATGGTGCTTTATCTGCTCCCATGTATTACAAAAGTTAAAAAAAGAAATGAAAGCCAACAGTGCAGTAGCAAAAGTTTTTTAAAGCTTGGAAAGTCATAACATTCTAACTGCTACCACAAAGAGAGCAGCCACCAAAGAAGAACATTAAGACGCTAGTCAACACTTTGGACTTGTGGCTGCTGAGCATGTGAGCACAAGACTAGTGCTTATCAGCACTGAAGGGATATGTAACAATTGTTAAGCACCTTTCTGATATCATCCCAAGGCAGCCACTAGATATGGTTGACATCCACATTTCAGTTTTAGAATCTCAGATTCTGTCCCAGATCTCCACTTGATAATGTCCCCCAGGCTGCCACACTGTGATTCTAACATCTGAATTGAGGCAGACAAGTTGGAGATGAAGCTGGTATATTTCAGACACTAACCAGATGGAAGTAGGCAGCACCCTGTCTTCTGATGTTTGATAGAGCGATGATGATATGTAGAAGTTTGTCAGGCACAAGCTAGCTAAAGCAGTAAGAAGGTTCACGTTTTCCAAAGCAAGTGATGGGGTTGGAGCCCCACAAAAAGTTAAATCTATCCTTTACAATTTTATCGGCAAAGAGGGATTTCTGTAATTGAGGTAGATCATGTGCTGGTTAGATCACTTTTTGCAAACATACCATTTTAACTGCACAGAAAAAGTTGAACTCTTTTCTAAATGAGTATTTTGAAGCTCCTCCGCATTAAGGATTAACAGTCTTTCAGTTCTGTAATCTATTTGAATATCCTTGTATTTGAATCATGACTTAATACTGGCTGCTGCCAGAGGCATGGTTTGCCAAGTGTAAAAGGATAGGTTTGCTACCATATAAAACCAGCCTGTAAGTTTACCAAAATTTCCAGACTTTCTCTGAGATTGCCTATATGAACTGAAGGGTTTATGCGTCAAAGGGCCACTAGAAAGATGGGCTGTACTGTTAAGAAGATAACAGAGTACCAAACTGAAACTGAGGGAAGCATTGTCTATGAACTGTTTTGAAGGTCTCAGTGGCTAAAACAAGCAATAAAGGTGACAGTCAGCAGCATTTCCTAGTCCGTATGTTAACTAATTCTTAACTGAGTGGCCCTCATGGAAAAAGACATTTCAGTGAGTCAAAAGCATTCTAAAACATGGCAGCTGCTGGATCAGCCTCATTTCTGCTCAGTTTGTTATTTTGTTCTTTATTTTTAAGTCATACTCTATATAGATCTAGGCCCTCGAGTATTTTTACAAAATTATCTGTGATTTGTGTAGGAGTTATCCAGAGGAGCAGGTAATATTTTTGTTTCTGCCTGGAGTAAAGAAATTTGCCAATACCTCAAGAGATCCAGTTTATCACAGCCTCCATTAGCTAAAAGTAAAACAATTAAGGACATTGTTCTGGTTAATTAAGTACTAATGCTGAAGGCTACACTTGGAGGTCAGAGAATGCTTTGTAAAATTCAGTAGCAAGGCCATCACAGTTAAGGATTTTACAAAGTTAAGTAGCTTTAATGACCTTCTAAATTTCAGCTACCGAAATTGGTTGGTTAAAGATGTTCAGCTCCCCCACAGACACTTCTGACAATTTAATTTGGCAGAACAAAAATATTTTCTATCTGCTGGCACATCCAAGCAATTTTATTGCTATGTGATTTGATTTTTGATGGTCATGTACTGTCCGATTTTAAAAATATCCTCTTGGGGAGGAGGGTATTGGTGGAGCCTTTGAGAACAGATGTAATTTCTCTTTGCCCTATAAACTAGTAACCAGAGATCTAGGAGATGCTACCTCTTTAGCCCACTGAAATGCTTTATGTTTCTCAAATCCGATGTTAGAGTTGTATATTTTATGTCCTTTATTTTGTGAGTGGGATGATTACCAACCTAACACTTTCTCTACACCTTCCCTTTTAAAGTTCTTCTTTATAATTATGATATGATTCTCCAGATCAAGCAGTTCCCTCTGTTCTTCCTTGTCCTTCATTAAGTATAATACATTCTTCTTAAGAGACAGCTTAAACCTCTCCCATAGAGATTAATTCTGTAGTGGATTTGATACCTGTAAGCACCTATGAACCTTCACTGCTTGCTGTGTGTATTGTCTCACTTCTGGATTCCTGACTTAGGGTAGTGATTGCTGTGATGTATGCTACTTATAAACTGTTGTCTGAGGCAAAAAGAACAAAAGCTAAGTGATGATAGTCCTCAGCAATTCGTACCTCTGCCCAGTGCCTACCTGACTGAACACAAACAAGTTACTATGAGCAAAACTGGTTCATCCATAAATCAACCTTTTAGAGCAAAAAAGCTGAAAAGCCTAAAACAATGGGGGGAATGCCCCCAGACAGTTACAGATTTTAAATATTGCTCTTAAAAACTTGGAAAGTTTCTAGAATAACAGAATTTTGGTTCAGCATATATTTTCTGAAGGATATTAAGTCTGAAACTCAAGTAAATGCCATTATTTACAGACTTCAACAGGCTAAAAATATGAGGCAAAAAAATCTGGGCATTGTGCGAAAATCTTGACATTTGAGAGGTATGGGTTCATCAAAGCGTGGTAGCTGTGGAGAAAACACTAGTGTAGAAGGGGGGTGTAGCTAGCAAATTCCATTTCGTAGTCACAAGCTCTTAGTGCTGCCCCCCCCCCCCCCGGACACCTATCACTTAAAAATGGACACCTCCCAAAATGCTGCCTTAAGCACTTCATAAATGTAAGTAATATTTTCATCTGTTCCTCCAAAACTATTAAATATATTGTTTTAGATTAGCAATATTGAATCTTTTGTTAAAGGCATTCATTTAGACAGTTGTAGAAATAATATGACCTGAAAAAAGCCATGTTGATATGATGCTCAGAAAAAAATGTACTCAGTTGAGTACAAAGCGTATGCCTGGCTATACCATTGGTGTAGAATACATGGTTTATTTTTGAGAAATGTAAATACTTTAAACTTTTTTTAAATGTAACATACTGTGCAATCCCCAGGCATGGTGCATATCTTATTTTTGCACTGATTGCTGCTACATTTCATAATTATACATCTAAACAATACTCTTAAAGCAAACGCATGTCAAACAGATAGTGCTTATATTCAATTATCAATAATTTGCAGTTGTTATACGTACACATCTAGAATCACAGTCAGCTGTTCTGTTCAGTCTTAATCCCATGTTTGATTTAACATTGCTCATTAAAAATGGTTAAGTTCACAAATTAACTGTTTACATCCTAATTTTAAAACAGTTCAATCTGTTTGACCACAATTGCATACAAACTTCAAATAAATTAAAATATTAATTGACAAGTGGGACTGGTATAATTTTCTTGTTCTTTATTACTATTCTAATAAAAATGCTATGTATGTCAGAGGCATAGCTTATATGGGGTGAAGGGGGTAGCCATCCTGGGAACCAAATGTTGTGGTGGGCAATCACCAGTGCAGCTATTTAATGTTGATACTGCACTTGAGGTCAAGGCAAAAGTGAGTTAGTGCTCCACATGTGGAATTTATCACCTTATGTTTGTTTTACACTATCAGTGGTACCACATGCGGAGTATAGCACCTTATGTTTGTTTTACACTATCAGTGGTGCCACATGTGCAGTATAGCACCTTATGTTTGTTTTATACTATTAGTGGTACCACATGTGGAATGTAACACCTTATGTTTGTTTTACACTATCAGTGGTACCACATGCACAGTATAGCACCTTATGTTTGTTTTACATTATCAGTGGTAACATATGTGGAATATAGCACCTTATGTTTGTTTACACTATCAGTGGTACCACATGCAAGGTATAGCATCTTATGTTTGTTTTACACTATCAGTGGTACTTTATTAGTATTAGGGACTATTACAGGATATAAAATGTAATGAGATTTAAAAAACAATTTCTACACAAGGCTGAGATTACTTTTAAAATCTGTATATTAAATTTATTTTGTTGTGTTCTTTTCCCCCATACTGCCAGAAAGACTCTTAAACTCCAGGCTGTAAATATGGTAACTATCTTTATTTTTGAACAACAACAGCATTATTGAACTCAAGTAATACAAATTTGGTTTAAGAATGTTGTAATGCAACAAAAAACACATTAAAATGACAACAGAGGATGTTCTTCATCTCACATTGCTGCAGTCCTTACACTTGGGTAGTCCGCTGTCCTCGGTCGGCCCGACTATCAAAGTATAAGGCTGACGTCGGTCAAGGCGCATTTGACTGACATCAGGACGTCAGGGTACAAATGCGCATGACCGACGTCATATCCTCAGTCTTTTTTGCCGCATGGTCCGATGCAGAAGCAGCTTTGCAAGTGCCGGTTGACGTTCTGAAATTTTTCGTTTCCGGAGTTTCAGACCGACTCAAAGTTGGCTAAGTACCCCGTTGGGGAATATTTTAGTTTTTTCTTGCCTCAGTGGTTTACCGGATGTCAGAAAAAGTGAATAATTGTATTTCTTGTGGGAAACAGATACCGCATAGAGATTATCATACTTTGTGTATTCCTTGTTTAGGGCCTGAGCACGGCGTTGTTGGGTGCGCTCTTGTGCTAGATTCAATAAGCACTATAAAGAGAAGTTTAGATTGTGCCAGGTTAGTCTTGAAGCGGTGCAATTATAAAATGCCGTCGGATGCTCCGGCGCTTCTCAAGAAGCGCAAGGACAAAGCAATTAAGCCTAGGCTAGAAGAACCGTCCGTGCGGACACGGTTCTTTAGAGGTGTCGGTGGAGCGGTGGTTCCACCGGAGGTTTCTTTGGGTTCCCAGGGAGAGACTTTGTTGTTGCAGGATGTGGCCTCTCAGGAGGCAGGTCAGGCTGAAGGGGCTTCTCAGGCTACTATACTACCCTCTCTTCCTAAGGTGGTTAGGCCCTCTCCTTCTGTTTCCAAGGCTTCTCCCAGAGGCAGGCCAGGTTTAGCTTCAGTTGGTGTCACCCCTAGTTCTTCTGGAACTGTGCCCAAGAAGCATATGCTTAAAATGGCAGAAGATTTGATTACTTTGATTAGGGGATCCTTGCCCCCTCCTGATAAGAGGCCTAGGGTGGAGCCTGAGTTAGGGAGTTTTGAGCAGGCTTTGGATGTTTCAGAGTCTTGACTGAAGACTTGCAGGAGTATTCTCCTTATTCTGATTCTGAGGTGGATGATTCTACTCCTTCTGCTTCTCCTCCTGAGGATTTTTCATTTTCAGAAACTCTTCATTCCATGAGGGAACATTTTAAGTGGGAAGGTCAGGACTTCTCTGATTCCAGGAAAAGGCTTAGGGAATTTTTGTTTTACCCCAGCATAGGCCTTTGGCTATACCTCCTGTTTTGGATGTGGTGGAAGATGTTTTTTCAGAGGCTTCTCTTAATCCTGATTCTTTGCCTCCTGCTCCTGTTAAACTGGATAGGTATTACAGGGTGCCTGAAGCTCATAAGTATCTTTTTAAGAGTCCTAGGGCGGACCCAGAAACTGTTAGTCAGGGGCCTAAAGGTGTTAAGGCTTCTGTTGTCAAGAATCCGGTTCCTTCTGATAAAGAGGCCAGGGCTTTGGATAGATGGGGAAAGAAAGTTTATACTTCCTCCACTCTAGCTATGAGGGCCTTGAATTGCCAGTTTCACATGTTGAAATACCAAAATTATCTCCTTTCACAATTGAAGTCTAAGGTTGATGCTCTGGCGGAAGGTATTGATTGTAAAGAGTTGCAAGATTTAGTACATGTTTCTGAACAGGTGGGTAAGCATTCTTTGCAATGTGGTTTTGATGCTGTACAGGCCTCGTCTAGGGTGGCTGCTACTGGGTCAGTTATTCGCAGGCACGCCTGGCTGAGGGATCAGAATTTATCTGACCATGTTAAAACAAGGATTTTAGATGCACCTTTACAATCTGATGTGTTGTTTGGTTCTCCTGTTGAGTCAGTTTTAAAGAAAATGGAAGACAAGGCTAAGTCTATGCAGACTGTTAAAGATTTTTTGCAGGTTCAGCCTCCAAAGTTTAGTAGAAATTGGCCTGCTAAGGGATGGACGTATCCTTCTTATGATTCCCAGTCTAGGGGTAGAGCTAGACGTGGTAGGGGCAGAGCTCAGGGCTCTTTCAGGTCTAGGACAGGGAGTTCTCCTGCACAGTCTTCGGGTGAGGGCAGGGGTCAGTCCTTTCGTAAACAGACCCAATGACCTACCTTTTCAGCTGCCAGAGCCTTCTCGTCTGGCAGCACCTTTGGGAGGAAGGTTGGCACTTTTCAAAGAAAATTGGAGTTTAATTACCCAAGACAGATGGGTATTGGATATCATACACCACGGTTACAGGTTTTATTTCCATACCTTGCCTCCTTTCAAAGGCATGCCAGACGTTCCTCCTCCACAAAGAATAGAGGCTCACAAGCAAATTTCTCTGTTACTCCAAATAGGGGCCATTCAGCCGGTCCCTATGCCAGAGGTGGGCCTAGGATTTTATTCTCGCCTGTTCCTAGTACCAAAGAAAGGGAACACGTGGAGACCAATTTTGGACCTATCTATCCTCAACACTTATCTGGACATTCCCAAGTTCAAAATGTTGTCGTTACAGCAGCTTTTACCTCTGCTGGGCAAAGATCATTGGATGGTAACTTTAGATCTCAAGGAGGCTTATCTTCATGTTCCTATCAGACTGAGTTGCAGGAAGTATCTGCGTTTTCGAGCTGGGAATTCTCATTATCAGTTCTCTGCATTGCCCTTTGGCTTATCTACTGCGCCCAGAGTGTTCACGAAAGTTCTGGCTCCAGTGATAGCTTTCCTCAGGTTAAAAGGAATACAGATTTATCCTTACTTGGGACGATTGCCTGATTCTGGCTCAAGGAAAGGACGAACTTCTTCATCATTTACACTATGTGATAGCAGTGCTAAGATGCCTGGGGTATTCTGTGAACGAAATAAAGTCCAGTCTAGTACCCTCTCAGGACATGTGCTTTCTGGGTGTGAGACTGAATACAGCATCCCAGATGGCCTTTTTGACCCCGGACAAACAAAAGAATCTTTCCCTTTACTTTCATCAGTTGTCTCATCTGTCCAGGCTGACTGCAAGGACAGTCCTTCAAGCCTTGGGGTTCATGGCATCTTGTATTCTGGTGCTTCCCAATGCCAAACTGCATATGAGGAAGCTGCAGTGGTATCTCAAAAATGTATGGACACAGCACTGCCAGGATTTGGACACTGTCATTCAAATAATACCTTGCATTCAAAAGGAATTTTTGTGGTGGGCTCAGGAATGTCACCTAAACAAGGGACTCTCTGTGACCCGGCCAGAGGCGAGTCAGATTCTAACGACAGATGCCTCAGACATAGCTTGGGGAGCTCATCTGAATGGAAAGTGGATACAAGACAAGTGGCCTGCCAGACTACAGCATCTACATATCAACTTGAAAGAGATGTTAGCAGTCCAGTTTGCATTAATAGCTTTCAAGGATTTACTTCTTCCAGGGCAGGTGTTGATTCTAACAGACAACACAACTGTCATGTGGTACATCAACAAGCAAGGCAGAACACATTCTTATCCCCTCTGCAGGCAAGCAATGATTTTGTGGGAGACTGCTCTCAGTTTACAGCTGAATCTTCAGGCAAGGTTTCTGCCAGGAGCACAGAACTCCTTAGCAGATGTGTTGAGCAGACAAATTATGGATCCCCACGAGTGGAAATTGGATCCTCATGTATTTCAGAAATTGACAGTGTCATGGGGAACTCCAGACATAGATCTGTTCGCTTCTCCACTAAACCACCAGCTGCCAAAGTTTTGCACAAAAAGGTTTCATCCCACAGCTTGGAAAGTGGATGCTCTTTCTTTCAATTGGAGCAATCTTCATGTGTATGCCTTTCCACCTCTGCCTCTCCTCCCAAAGGTACTACTGAAGGCCAGACAAGACAAGCCAAGGATGATTTTGATAGCTCCAGATTGGCCTCGACAGCATTGGTACCCATTACTGAGAAGCCTGGTACGGAAGCCTCCATGGCCTTTACCTTCGATTCCACACCTGTTGTCTCAGGAGGACAGTCATTTGCTCAATGTCAAGCTTCACTCTCTGCACCTAACAGCCTGGCATATTCTGTTTTGAACCGTAGTGGGCCACCACTTCCACAGCAAGTTTTGAATGTTATTTTGGAAGCTAGAAGGCCTAGTACAAGGAAAGTGTATGCAGATAAATGGAAGAGATTTTTATTTTGGAGTGCAGCAAAGGATTTTGATGTTTCTGAGCCTAATTTAAGTGTGGCTCTTCAATATCTTACTGAGTTACTGGACAAAGGTTTGTCCTTCTCTTCTATTAAGGTTCATGCTGCAGCAATTTCAGCTCACTATGATTGTGACCCACCATTGTTTTCTCATCCTTTGTTCAAGCAATTTCTTAGAGGGCAAAGAATATAAGACCCCACGAAGAGCTCCTACGCCTGCTTGGGATCTCAATTTTGTGTTGGAGAAACTCACTCTACATCCTTTTGAGCCTGCAGCTACTGCTGAGTTAAAGTTTTTATCATGGAAGACTGCTTTTTTGTTGGCTATTACCTCTGCAAGAAGGGTTTCTGAGTTACAGGCCCTTATGGCGGTTGAGCCTTTCTTAATTTTTCATAAGGATAGGGTATCTTTACGTACTAATCCTTCCTTTATGCCTAAAGTGGTTTCTAGTGTGGCTTTAAACCAAACTATTCATTTGCCTACTTTTTATGCAAATCCCCAAAATAAAGGGGAAAAGATTTTGCACACTTTAGATGTACACAGGCAGTTGCGATATTATTTGGACAGAACTAAGGGGTTCAGGCAGTCTCAGCAGTTATTTGTTTCTTTTGCTTTGAGTTCTCAGGGCAAGCCTGTGTCAAAACAAACTATTTCTAAGTGGATTGGGTTTTGCATTGCTTTCTGTTATTCCCATCATGGCAAGGAAATTCCAGCTGGGATTAGGCCTCATTCCACTAGGGCTACTGCCACTTGACAGCTTTTTGAGGGGGTGGCAACTAAGGATATTTTGGAGGCAGCTACTTGGAGTTCAGTGCATACTTTCTCTAGGCATTATCACCTTCCACTTTACTCTAAATCCAGGGCTGGTTTTGCCACTGCTGTTTTGCAGGGCATTTTGGCAGCTCCTGCTTCCTTATAGTTTAGCCATCCTCCCTTACCTCTGCTTTGGGATTCTACCCAAGTGTAAGGACTGCAGCAATGTGAGATGAAGAACATAGTACAGTTTTGTACCTACCATAAATGTAGATGTTCAAGATCCACATTGCTGCAGTCCAATCTCCCTCCTTCCCCTCTTGGAGGCGGTTGTGTGGGTTGGGTTGTTAATAGGGTGTATATTGTATATATTGTACATATTATTAGTGCTAGGATGGTTGGTTGTTGGTTTGCTGTCTTTTGGTTTTGACCTTTATTTCTAGGGTCTTCTGACATCTGGGGCAAGAAAAGACTGAGGATATGACGTCGGTCATGCGCATTTGTACCCTGACATCCTGATGTCAGTCAAATGCGCCTTGACCGACGTCAGCCTTATACTTTGATAGTCGGGCCGACCGAGGACAGCGGACTACCCAAGTGTAAGGACTGCAGCAATGTGGATCTTCGAACATCTACATTTATGGTAGGTACAAAACTGTACTATTTGAACTTACTGAAAAGAGAATGTGCATCACATATAAAAAGAGAGCATAGAAAACGAAATGTTATCCATTTAACATTGGAGATATACTAATCTAAGGATGGCAATGTTGAAATTGATGAAAGCTAGAAGATTAGCATGTTAAAGGGGAAACTTAAAAAAGAAAGAAAGGAAATAAAGTTGAGAGTGTGTATTTTCCATTTACTAATATCTAGACCTCAAAGAAACATTGGCTAGGATTCAGAAAGGCTTGCCATGAGTGGGAAGCCTTAGCATGGTCATTTTCCCACAAGTGGTAAACCTTTCTGATTCTCAGGCCACTTTACCACTAGGGTCTACTGCTAGCAGAGTCCTCAATCTGGAGTGCAGTCTTGCTTGTAGACCTGCATGATAATGCAAAATTTGGAGGAATGGTTATTACTAATTATCAGTGATTTTCACTGGAAATGCCAGTGACTCTTAGGTTAAGCTTTCACTACTAGAAGAAAAATTGAACATTGTCAAAAATCACCAATTAACTACTATGGAAGCAGTCATGGGGAGCTATTTTCAGTAAAGATGTAGGGTGGGGGTGTTTTACTGTGTGTGCGGACATGTGTGTTCATGTTTATAGTGACATGAATTAAGCTACGTGAATGTGCATGCAAGTTTGTGTGTGTGAGTCTACATGGGTAGTCACATTAGGGGATGGTTGGGTAGCAATTCCAGAGCCTGTGTGTGTTAGAGCATGCATGTGGATGAATGGAAAATTGATTCCATACCTGTGATCAAATGCTTGCTTGTTTGTTGAAGAGTGGAAATGTTTATGTGAGTGTGGGGGGGTGCCTTTGCCAACATGTTGCATGCATCACCAGAGAAAACACTAACCTTTTTCAACTTGGGAATAGAAAGATTCTCTTTAATTAAAGAGTATCAGTGAGATGCTTTTTTCATGGAGAGAGTAGTCTCTGCCTGGAATGCAACTTGTGATCCATAATCTTATTAGCCATGGATCACAACTGATTAGTTCTTTCAATGGTAAGTACAACACTCAGTGTCTAATCTGCAGGAAGCACCAGTGATTTGTTTTCGATGGAACATATTCATTGTGTAGTGAGTTATAATCTGAAACAACTGTCTCACTGGAAGATGTAATTCTAGGTTGGCATAACTATGGCAAGATAACTTCAAAAATAAAGATACAGCTCTAAACATGCAGTCCAAGATCACAGTGTACCTTCTCCCAAAAATTAACGTAAAGCTAAATGAATTATTCATAAAACAGCAAAAGCCTTGGAAAAAGACCCATTTTCATCCCATTTACACAGAGAGCAGGATACTGGATCAGAACAACAACTGTGGTCACTTCATGGTTGCATACAGGTGTCAGAATTACAAAGATAATGGCTTATTTCATGTTCCCTGAATGTTATCTTCCAAGTTTGTTGTACTGAGACTTATCAGTGTGATGCAACAATGGTGCTTAGTATTGTATCCTAGCTACTTATCTTTGTATTTACTTGTTTGAGCTCATGATATATGCCTTATTTATTTTTGTTAATAATCAGCTCACTATGTACTTTTAACTATTATATTGTATCTCTGTGGACCCATCTTGTCTGTGCCATGACTGGTTGAAATAAATCTTCCTTTATTCCATTATAAATTCCATCCCTATGGCTGCACCATCACTTCCCTTGTTCGATGGACTGTGTTTTTCAGGATAAACCATATCTTATCCTAGCTTATTCTTTGGAGGATAGGTACTTTAATATATATATGCTGCAGTGATCTAGTCTTGGCTTTATTAGAGATTGACCCCTGAAAGTGGTGCATTAAGACCCACCATATCTGCCTGTTAATGAGGCAGCAGTTCTACTCCCTCTCTCAGAAAAATGGTTTCTGAACCAATCAAGATGGTGGGACACTCATTGATCTGCTGCAGAACTGGACTGCAAATAGATTACTTAGTACCCCATTCCATATGTCTCTGCCAATGGCCAGTGCTACTGAATCCAGGCTGAGCCAGTCACAGACAGAAACACTAAACTTTATGAATGTTTTAGTTAATTAATTAATTAATGCATTTATGTTATTTATTTTGTTAACCAGGAAAGTGAACTCAACCTAGGCTACAACAGCAAGGGTAAGTACAGCATATATGCTAACACTTTGGTATAATTGATCAACCAACGTCTTTTGAGAGGAGGGCAAACTTTGAATTATCTAGATTAAACCCACATAGACACCAGGAGAATGTGCGTACTGCCACTCATACTGTGAGAAGTCAGGATTGAACCTTGGACACTATAGCTATGAAGCAGACCTCCAGCCATTAAGCTAGAGTGTTGCACATGCCATATAACATCTTTGCCAAGTTTCCTCCAGAGCAGTGCTACTAATTAAATACATTTTCCTGGATTGCATTTATTTTATATAGTTATCATTAGTAAGACATGCATACACATGTACATAAAATATAGTTCAGTAAAGGAAGGTTTGCTCAGTCTGCATACTTGCTACACCTACCATCTGCTACTGTTCCTCTTTTTTCCATCCCTCTTTTCTTCATCCACCCCAGGTCCTTGTGAAGGCATCTGCAGTCCTGCTCTTCACCACTCTGTCTAGAAGTCTTTTCTGAATGTCTACAACTTTCTCTGTAAAGAACTATTTCCTTAAATCCAAGTAGTAATGCATTCCTTCTACTTGGGGTGTGTGTGACCTAAACCATTGCATTTTCCTTTTAAATCTACCGTTTTGTTGTTTGATCATTTTGTGGACCCAGACCATGCCCCTTCTCTCCTCAAGGGAGGAAAAAGCTACTTCTTCCAACATCTCCCCACAGGTTTTGCTGTCCACCGCATTTGCATTTCTAACATCCTTTATTTGTACTGTCCAGTAGCATTCATTACATTTGCCTATCAAAAGAAGGTGTTTGCAGTCGGTATTCTGCATCTTTCTTCATTCTCCCTTACTGCACATTTGCTCCATGCTGTCTTAGTACATCTGTGGTTTCTTTCTGTAGCACCCATTCTGAGAGTGCCTGTTCAAGTCATCCACAAACCTTTCCATGCAGAAGAACATTCTGAGGTTGGATAGTAATTTGTTCCCTTTGTCTGCTGCCTACAGTCTCTCCTTCCCCTCTGTCATTCCAACTCAGCTTGATTCCTTCACATGTGCCTGACATTATCTTTAAACTGTTATCATTTCCCTCTATCTCTTTTTGTAAAACAGGAGGATAGTTCCACTGCTCTATTCTCTTTTCATACAATATCCTTCCATGCTTCTCATCTCACTGAAGGTATTTCTCCAGATACCTTGTAGTAGCCTGCTGTAATGTATTTTGTGTGGTATGCAAAATGCCATGCAGTACAGAAGGCATGGTCTCACTAAAGCCTTCTAAAGTGGGAGCAGTCATTCCATATTTGTGTAAGTTATCCTCCTAAGAATATACCTCAGTGCCCTCTTTGCTCTTGCTATTGCCTAGTGCACTATTTATCGTGGTCCTGTCTTGATCTGATAATTCCTTCAAGGCCCTTTTCCTGACTTTTGTACCTTTGTTGTTGGAGTCCATTTGCAGGACTCCGCTTTTGTCTGTTCCGAACCTCATCTGCCACATGTCTTCCCAAATGGCCAGACTTCCTGAGTCACTTCTAAGGCCCTTCTCCTTACCACACTACAGCCCTTGTGTTTGTTTTCATCCAAAAAGAGGTTTCCTCAGGCTTTACATTCCATCTGCTATGTCTGAGACAAACAGACACAAGTGCTTATCCCAGAGATAGCCCACCCACCACCTCCACTTGTATTTTGTTCTTCAGATGAGACTCGTTCCAACTTCTCATTTTCTACTTCACCACACCCCACTTCATCACACCTTATGCAGTTTACATGCTGTGCAGTACCTGAAGGCTTTACTGAATTTGAGAAAGACCATGTCCACTGTCACTTCTTCCTCCAGTTCCTTCATGATCCATTCCTGAAAAAGATCAGGTTAGGCAGTCAGCTTTTTCTGATCATGAAACTATGTTGAATGCTGTCCTGCAGGTTGATTTCTTTCAAGAAAAGATTATTCAAGATTTGTTCTATGACCTTCTTGGCCACTGTTGTCATGTTGACGGGTCTGTAGCTACCCAGGTTATTTTTTATTTCCTGTTTGCATTACGCAGGGGAACCAACAGTATCATCTTACAGTCCTGCAGTAGTGATGGAATGGAGAGATGGACAGTAACCAGTGAAAGATTTGTCAGGAGGGCAGGTCATACTCCAGACACATGTGTATTTTAACAGATAGCACATTTGGTCCTGTCCCTAGTTCTGCCTAATGACAGCCAGTTCATTCCCCACTTCACCTGTCTCTATACTGCTAAATGTCATCACCTTTTCTTTGATGAATGCTGAGGTGAAGCAATCATTTACTAAACCAGCTTTTTGTCCATTTCTGACCTGCTTCCTGCCCTTAATTTGGTCTGCTGAAATCTGTACCCATTTTTATCTCAATGAGGTGTACATAACATAGCTTTTGTTTCCCTTCCTGAAGCCTCTACCAGCTAATTGTTCATCTACTGCCTTTACTGAGCTCACTTTCTTAATTGCTTGTTTGCTTCGTGTCTTAAAGCGTGTCTCTGTAGCTATTCCCTCTTGCTTTCCATTTCCTATGTGCCCTCTTTTTTGACTTAAGTGCTTATCTTATTTCCTTATGTGACCACATTGGTCTTCTCCTCAAAACATTTTCTGTAATCCTGAATTGTTCATCTTAGCTCCATGTATGAAGCTTATCTGTCTGTTCAATATCCCCCCAGTCCTGTAACTTCATTTTTACATTTTCCTTGTTTTGTCCACATAACATGCATCCTGTAGTCTCATACCATCACAATGGTACTAACTCTCTGGTGTTTCCTCTGCACTAAACCACACGGTGCCATGGTCACTGTTGGCTAGAGGTGCCTACACCTTGATATCCCTTACCCTTACTGTCTTCATTAATACAACATATAGGATTCGCCTTTCTAGTGTATTTACCTGCCAGATGACTGAACCCTATTTTGCAGCAAGGGCCCTCCCTCCTTGGCCCATGAGGTTGGGACCTCTCATTCTCCATCAGGAAGATTCAGGTTGCCCATTACTGTGTGTCTCCTCTTCTTACCCTGTTTGTTCTGCTATTGTTTCTTGCAATCATTCATTTTCATGTCTGCACATATCAGAAGCCTGATATGCTGTGTCCATCCACCAGCCTTCATCAACCACATCTTCTGCTAATCTGCTATAAATGCAGGGGTGCTTATTTCTGTGTCAGGCTCTCATGCCCCCCCCCCTTTATTGAGTATTGCTCTTCTTCCTTCTCCCTCATGTTGCATTTCAGATCTTCTGTTACATACTAAAGCTCCTTCATATCTCTTTTCTCTCTGTGCTTCCTTTGCAGGTTAAGTCCTGAGGCACCTGCATGTTGTATCCCATCTCTTTTACTTGCCTCTGTCTGTCTTATACCAGCAATGTCTGCATTTCCTTCCTGCATCACTGCCCATATCTGTGCCATTTTTTCCCCAAGAATTGTTGTATTTCATGGTACCTTCACCCGTTCCCTGTCTGAGACTCCTGTATTTATTTGATTGGTTCTCTTTATGAAGGCATACATAATGCAAACTTTGCAAGCTTTATTTGTTTCTTCCAATACACCTCCACAATTGGACATAGTATTCCAGCTCTGGTCTGAACAGCAGTCTGCAGAGTAGACTCGTAACTTCACTTCCTCTGGATTTTGGGACTCTCCAGAAGCATCCCCATGCTCTGTTGCCTCACCTGGTTTCTTTGTCATCTGGAGCTGATAGCTCTCCACCATTACAACTATTTATTTATTTATTGAAATTTGATTACTGGGAAAGTCTGACTGGGTAGAAGCCCATTTTCGGCAGACGCCTAGGGAGAGAAGATCCACATTATTACAAAAAAATTTACGAACAGTAATTTTACAGTTTTCAAAAATAAAACAAAACAATTGGCAGTTTAAATAAGTATAGCAAATTAGATATAATATAAAACATTGGTTAAGAATCAATACAAGTTTTATGATAATCATTTAATATTTAAAGAAATATTTGACAGTTTGTGGAGAAATTAAAGGTAAGTTAGTCTAATACAAACAGGAATTGCAATATGAAGTGAAGGAAAAACAGGCTTATGGTATATTTAGAGAGAAAGTCAGGGAAGACAATTTGATTGAAGTAAGGAAGTAAGTGAAGAAGGGATAGTAAGGAGTATAAGAAATGAAAGTTGCTTGTTCACATTTAGGGATATAGTTTATCATGGTTTTGAGCAAGAGCAGAGTCAGATTTTAGCTGAGAAGTCCTATGGAGTGGTTTTGAAAGATGGGAGGGAGGGTATTGACCTGATGGATACTGGTAAGGAGTTCCAGGCCTTAGCAACTTTGTACGAGTATAGACAATGTCCAGCAGATTTGATAGGTTTGTAGAAAGACAGAGGTTTTTGGTCACTGGATTGCACTGACCGACTAGGAACATAGTTGTGTAGAATTGTTTTTAGTGCTGAACAGGCAGATGGATGCTGGATAATTTTATAGATGGTAAGAAGCTGTGAATATGTTAGTTGATGAGGCAGTTCTAACCAATTTAGGCTTTTCAGTGCTGTACAGTGGTGGGTTCTGAAAGGGGTATTTCCTGCAAATTTAGCAACTTTGTTACACATTGTTCAAGTTTTAATTTTTGTGAAGCCTGGAGGTTAGTTAGGATGGGAGCACCATAAAGAAGTGTGGGGAGGAGATAAGAAGTGGCAAGTGTAGTTTTAGTTGCATCAGTGAGAAAGTTTTTGATGATTTTTTTAATGGAATTTTGTATATGCATGTCAAATGTAAGATTATCATCCACTGTCACCCTTAATAACTTGCTATGAGAAGTGACTTCAGTGGCTGTATTATCAAAAGAGAGGACTTTACATTTTGTTTTTTCATGAGAGAGGGATATGGCGAGAAACGTAGTAGTTTGGTCATTTTTGGGATGAGCATGATTTGTGAGTTGCAAAGCCATGTTTCAGTGGCCATTAAAGCTTCCTGAGTAATTGTTGAGTTGTACCATGTTGTCAGACATGCAAATGAGAGTGGAATTATCTGCATATTGTATTAGGGTAGCCGGTTGTATGGATGTATAGACGGTTTGGGTGAAAATGTTAAAGAGAAGGGAACCAAGGATAGACCCTTGTGGTACACCAGTGGTGATTGGGATGTAAGGAGAGAGCATGGAATGCCATTTTACTGACTGATACATATTGGAGAGTGAGCTTTTGAACCACAGAAGGGTGGGCTGAGAGAGACCTAGTGAGGAAATTTGAAGTAGAAATTTGCTGTGACAAACTGTGTCAAACACAAGTCTAGAAATAAGGAAGAGACTAGTTTGCAATTATCTCTAGCTTATTGACAGTATCTGTATAGGTTAGAAGGGCAGTGCTAGTAATATGGGAAGTACAGAAGCATTGTTGCGTGGGGAATAGGAGTTCTTCCTGCAGGAGGTAGTAGAAGTTTGCTGTGACAAACTGTGTTGAAGGCTTTAGATGTTTCTACATATTTCCTTGCTCAGCTGCTTTATTGCTTGAGTGGGACAACTTCAATATTTTTTCCCGCTCCTGGTTATTGCCTTTCTTGGTCTATTAGCTTGAATTTCCCAGCACTGAAGTACAGCTTCCATGGAACACTCATTCTGACAGCTTCCTCAGATCCCACTTGAGACTGGCTATACATCTCCTTCCATCAACCCTATCTCCATACCACGAATAGAGATGTGTATCCATGTATTTATGCTCTTTATTATTTGAGGATTCCACATCCCAGAATGTATCTTTGTGGGACATCAGTACGTGGCATACTTTCTTTGGATAGTGTCACAAGTCATCTCCAACATCTGTGTTCTGCCATCTAAGTATCCACTCACCCGATCACATCCTCCACTCCTACCCCATGAGTTTATTTGTAAGTATTCTGTGGGATACATCATCAAAGGTTCAAGTAGCTGTCATTTAACAGGTATCCCTAATTCACCAATGTCATAAACAGAATTAGTTTTGACTGGATGAACACTCTAACCAGGAATCTGAGCCGCACAGTGTCCATGAATTAGTGGCCTTCAGTGAGGCTCAATATTCTTTCTCTTAATATCCTACCCTTGACCTTTCCAGCCTCTAAGGATAGAGTTACCCAATTATATATTCTCAGGTTAGGTCTGTCTGTCTGTTTCCTTGTGGTGAGGCACAATAGGGGCCATTTTACAGTCAAGAAGAATACAAACAAAAAAGGGGGAAAACTGCCACTTCGAACATAAAAAAAAATTTAATGAGCAAAGCTTTCAAGCATAACAAACTCCTCTTCAGTGCATGTTATGCTTGAAAGCTTTGCTATTTAAATTTTTTTTAATGTTAGAAGTGGTCATTGTACCCCCCACCCGTTTAGGTTTGTATTCTTCAATTCTGTCTGTTAGGGTTCACTTAGCTGTTTTAATTTATTTATTTATGTATTTATTGACATTTGTTTACCAGGAAAGTCCACTGGACCAGGCTAGCCCATTTTCACTGAAGGCCCTGGGAGAAAAGCTCCAATGTAAAAAAGAAAAAAATAATAATAATACATAAAATTACAAAAAAGTTTATAAAATAACATAGAATGATATATAACGGAACAAACAATGTGTAAACAGTAACAGAATGGTATATAATGGAACAAACAATTTGCAAACAGTAAAGTTAGATATAGGAATAGTACAGAGGCACAATGATAACTTGAAAAATAGTACAGAGCATATTACACTGGTTTCTGAATTTAACGGTTATATGCAGAAGAAAAAGTATATAATCTGAGTCAGTAATTAGATCAAGCAATGGAAAATATAAATGTAAGTTAGGTATGAGTTTATAATGACGTGGGGGTAAGGGAATAAATAAAGGAGAAACAAAAGAGGCGCTCTGGGGGGGAGAGTAAAAGTTAAAGTACAACTTGCCATAACACCAATAATTGATTTTCTAGTATCTCAGTGGGCGGCGTGATGGTGTAGCGGTTAGTGTTGTCATCTCACAGCAAGGGTTCTTCAGTTCAATTCTCGGCTGGAGTGCCTTCTTTGTGGAGTCTGCATGTCCTCCCTGCATTCGTGTGTGCTTCCTCCAGGTGCTCCGGTTTACTCCTACATTCCAAAGACATGCAGTAGGTAGACTGGACACACTTAATTGGCCTTAGCTGTTTGTGTGTGATTGCAGATGTGTGTGGTGCACACTCTGAGGAGGGATGGGCCTTGGGCTAGTGACCTGAACCCATAAAACCCGTAACTGCTACAGAAGCAATGAGCACTGAAAGGTGCTCGTTGACCAATGTACCACATAGTGCGTAAATGGGAAAGAGAGAGAGTACTTCAGTAGTGGTTTGTGTAAGGTCAAAGTGATATTTTTGTGCACTATTTTTCCATCCTCTCTGCCTGCAAATCACTTAGCTTTTGTCACTACTTCCCATTCATATCCAATCACTGGGGTGAGAGCCATTTATAGTGTAGCCATCATCCAGGCAGCCATGAGGTATATTTCTATTTTCTGGTCTAACTTCTGTTTTAGTGGTTGATGTGGGGACCTTCTATGCTTTCTGCTATGGGTATATATGTTTCCACCCACGCCTGTTGAAGGTCGTCACACGGACATTACTTAGTAGGAACAATTGCACATTCCCAGCCCATACTGCTGCATGCTGTGTACCTCTGTCTTTCTCTCTCTCTCTCTTTCTCTCCCAGGAGAGGAAAGGAGAGGAGAGCTGTAACACTGACTGTTCATGTTAGCTTCTTCTCCTGGCCCTACCACTGCCTGAGCCAATAAATTTGCAATATCATAGTCAGGGATTCATTGTACTGCACTATTGATCAGGGTTCTGTTTTTTGAATGGAACATTAGTATGTCCTCCTTGCCTCATTCTTTAGAATTTTAAGGTACTCCATGACATTCAGAAGTTTTTTTGTTTGTGGCTTTCGGCTTTTTCCCGGTTAGGGGTCGCCACAGCGAAACTCCGGTCTGCTAATGATTGGCAGTAGAGTCTTACGTGCTGGCTTGCCGGGCCTAACGCACAACCTTCAATGAAGGAACACCCATTCATGCATGTTGCCATGCAGAAGACGCTCTAACTGAGAATCGAACGGGCAACGTCTAACTGTGAGGCGACAATGCTACCACAGCACCACCACCGTAATTCATGACATTCAGACATACACAGGAGAATTTCCTCTCTGCACAGGCCAAAAATATATTCATTCACCAGAAACACTGCTGATGGTATAATTGATTTCTGTCTGAACAGTGTGTTAAATCTATGGTTATCACTGAAAGATGTGTGTTTGATGGTAATGGAGCTATCCAGTCAAAAACAACAACAAAAAATGATTAAAACGTATGTTTCCCATAGGTACTACTGTTTTAGTACAAACATTATATACATTTCGAAATGTCCATTTGAACGATGTTATAGAAAATCTGAAGTACCTTCTATTCAAAGATATTTACAAGTTAACAGTACTTTAGATTTACTGTTCCATGTAGGTTCTGCATTTGGTGTTTTGCTCTGCATTTTTAGAAGTCTGGGTTTGGGTAAATGTGAAGAGCAGTAACCAAAGCCAAGTTTAATTAACACTGCTGTAGACTTGAATCAGGCAGCAAAGGACAGCCTACATCTGGAAGTAATAAGTATTAAGAAGGGTCAGAGGTCATGTGGTGTTGCAGACTGGTCTGGCTTGATTCCCTGAGGCTACATTACTTATCAGTTTCTTTCCACAGTATATATCCTGCTAGATAGTACATCAATCTCCCCTTAACAGTCAGGATTTGCCCGGGGGGGGGGGGGTCCACAAAACAAAATTACTTCTCAGGAAGCAAAAATAAGTTTAATTTAGTACATTATCCTGTCATTTGCTGCAACCTAAGAATGCTGTTCATTTAAAGGGAGTACCTTAGAAATGCATTAACGTTTTTGTGTGTGTGCGTCTTTTGTTAAATAAGTTACATAAGTGCAGACATATTGTATTGGAATATAAAGGACAGATATAATATAGTTATAGTGCATGGAGCATGGTGATTACACTCTGCTATTCGGAAGAAGACAAACTAGTTAAGTGCTAGAGTGGCATGTGACCTGACATTAACAGTTGTTAATCACGCCCTGCTGAAATTGATATGGTCAGGTCTAGAGCTAGGCAGTAAAAATCTGCCAGTATTCTCCAGCAAATGACCATACCAGTAACGTGTCCACAACTTCCTCAGGCAAACTTAGTTGCTAGAATAACAGGATGTGTTAGCATCCATTTTCTGAAGGTTATGAAGTCTGAAACTCAAATGTATGCAGTTATTTAGTGACTTCAATCATCAGCATACCTCTCAACTGTCCAGATTTTTGCAGGACATACAGATTTGTTTGCCTCAGATTTTTGGTCTGTTCCTCATAAAATGTATGGTTTTCTGGAAAATCACTGAGTACTGAAGGCACTAATTAATAATATACATTTGAGTTTCACACTTCATATCCCTCAGAAAAATGCATTTGAGTTTCCGACTTCACATCCTTCAGAAAATGCATGCTAGCACAAATCCTGTTTTTCTATCAACTTTGTAAGTTTATAAGTGCAACATTTAAAATCTGTCCCTAATTTTGGGCCTTTGTCCCCCCATTATTTTAGGATTTGTGCAGATTTAATGCACTTAGAATTTGAGCGGTATGGTCCTCAGTGGTTTGCCTGAAAACCGCATATTTTTATGAGGAACAGACCAAAAATATGAAGCAATAATCTGTATGTCCTGCAAAAATCTAGACAGTTGAAATCCATGAATGGTAAGTGTAAATGTAATGGACTGCCTTACAGTGCCTCTCTGGTAGTGCTCGCTAAGTGTTTTACAGCTCTGAAAGCCGAGAAAACACTTTGTAGTTCTCCCACCCCGCTAAATATATATTCCAACTCCGAGGTCGCACTACAGTGAGGAAAGGGCAAATATTCCAATCCTCACTGCACCACGACTCCCAAAAAACAAGTTCGTTTACCTGCGTTTTCACTCATATGAGCATTTGAGATTGTTACCATTTGATATGGTAATATATACCAGCTAGTAGTACATGGAGTAGATAAAGCTCCATGCACTACAAAGAATTATGATCATGTCACCAATCATAACCTTAAATTATGTGCACTCGACATGGATGCCAAGATTCACCTCTCGAGCTTCGCTCTCAAGCTGAATTTCTTGGCATCCGTGTCTTGAACGTATAATAAACAGGTTATGATTGGTAACTGGAACATAATCCTCTGTATAATAAAAATTCAGCAGTAGCTTTAATGTACCTGACAGTTGTTGTTAGCATCTGGAGATCTCTTCCTTCCTTTCTCTCTTCTGAAACATTGCATAATTGTTTTGTTCACAATAAGAAGCTGCATTCCTCTCCTAGCAGTCTAACAGTATTCCAGAGCACCATGATCTTCTCAGTGAAATAATGTTTCTGTATATCTATCCTGAATTACCTAATGTGTGTTTGGGGGATGGTCAGAGATGGCAGACACCACACTCTGTTGAGACCACTTGCTGTTTTCAAGGTGGGCAAATAGGTTGTAGCTGATGTATATGGAAACTAGAGTAACGTTTAGGAAATCTAGAATAAACACAAATGTTAGAAAGGGTAGCCATGAGAAGTGCAAAGGAAGAGAAGGATTTGGGGCTTATTTCACAGCAAAAAAAAAAACAGTTTGTGTAGTGCAGTGTGAAATTGATGTGGCAAAAAAAGAACATAATGTTGGATGTTTTATATAGGAGGATGAGTTTAAATGGGGGAGGCAAAGGCCAAAAATCAGGGATAGTTTTTAAATATTACTCTAATTCATTTAAAAAAGTTGATAGAACAGATTTTGTTTCAACATGTATTTTCTAAACAATAAGAAGCATGAAACTATTGTCTAGCATAATCGATTGACCATAATCCTCAATAATGTACCAGAATAGCAACATTTTTACAAGGGTCAGGGCAAAAATATGAGGTGAATTTGGGGCATGGAGAAGTATGAGTTACTGACTGCACAGGATTATACTGTTTGTGTTTTAGTGAGTGACTGATATTAGTGCAGCATTTTGGGTGAAAAAGTTAGATGACATACTTGTATTCGTATTTGGAGCTCAGAAAATCCTGTTTTATGCTGGACAGTGCAGTGGTGTATTGTCTGAATCATTCATAAGGAACTGAGTAGCTATGCTGTAGTTTGTTGAACAGTTTTTATTGAGCTTTGTCTGTAGTATTGAGTCAAGTAAAAGTTTTGGTATAAGGTATGTCGTAGCAACCATTTTCCTGCAGTTAGAGTTTAGGTCTGTTTTTATTCTGTATGGGGACAGCAAGAATGCTATTTTTTTAATGTTGTGGTAGTGCCATGTCTGGCAAGGCATTTATTCATTTCTGGCTTTGATTAACTTTTAAGCAAATTCCAGTTGCCCGTTAAATGACTTTGAAAATATAAAGCTTTTAATTTATCCCAAGTATGTGACCTCAAAGATGGTTATATTGGTTAGGAAGTGGAGGGGTAGTGTGAGATGCTTACACCCGACTTCACTCTTTGTATATCCAGACTCATTTGAAGGAATGGCCTTAAGCATTCAAGATTTGCTTAAAAAGAAGTTGATTACATGCACCGTATGGATTTGTCAGTATTTAGTTTATTGTTTGGCTGCACTCCAAGGTATTAGCTTGAATGGTTTCTGAACTATGTATCTATCGGTGTGTGTTAAGGACTGTTTAGGGATGAAAATCATGTGTTTAGATATTTTTGGAATTTAGAACCAGGCTGATGTCTGCAGCTGCTTGCCTTAGTTTTTTAAGTTCCACCCAGTAGATTAACAAATGAGCAATGGTGCATAAAACCAGTAGTTGTAGTGTTATATGCATTTGGATCCATAACTTGTAGATGTAAATATCCATGAGTAGTGGTCTTAGCACTGAGCCTTGAAGTACCCCTAGCAACAGGTGATTAGAGCTTATTCATGCAAAGATTTTTACATTGACGAACTCTTCACAGTGGTCTGAGAAGCTGTCTTAACATGCCATGCCAGCATACCTCTCAACTGTCCAGATTTTTGCAGAATGTCCACATTTTTGCCTCATATTTTTAGTTCGGTCTTCATAAAATTTATGGCTTTCTGGCAAATTACAGAGATTTGAAGAAAATAAATAATGACATACATTTCAGATTCAGACTTCATATCTTTTAGAAAATGCATGTAAGCACAGATCCTGTTATTTTAGCAACTTCCAATGTTTATACGAGCAATTTTTAAAAACTCTGTATTTTTGGGCCTTTGTTTATGCTTACCCAGATTTCTTGTGCTAAGAGGTTGAGAGGTGTGCATAGTAGGGAAGTTTGGGTAGACCTGTACTGCAGAGTTAATTATATAGAATATCATGGTTATTTGTGTAACTACGGTGGTGGTGCAGCGGTAGAGTTGTTGCCTTACAGTAAGTCGTTGTCCTGTTCGATTCTCAGCTAGAGCGTCTTCTGTGTAGAGACATGCGTGAATGGGCATACCTTTGTTGAAGGTTGTGCGTCAGGGCTGGCAACTCAGCACGTAAAAATCCACTGCCAATCATTAGCGGACCGGAGTTCCGCTGTGGCGACCCCTAACCGGGAAAAGCCGAAAGACACAACAGTCATGGTTATTTGTGTCATATCACAA
Source organism: Protopterus annectens (assembly GCF_019279795.1). NCBI lineage: Eukaryota > Metazoa > Chordata > Ceratodontiformes > Protopteridae > Protopterus > Protopterus annectens. The sequence continues at coordinate 959,712,663 of NC_056739.1, forward strand.
TGCTTCCATCAAATGTCACCCCTCTTTTGTTGTTTGCTGTAGTGATTGCTGCTTCTGAGAGAAGAACATGCTTTATGACCTTCTGTAGTTCATTAAAGATTAGGCAGATGCAAACTGCCCACAAGGAGCACTTTCCCTTATTAATAGTCAAGCTCAAGCCACACCCACCTCAGCTGTTGCTGCTGATGTCATCATAAAATCAAAGTGATGCATCACATGAGCTCCATTCCTCCAAAGAGACCATCAAGCACTTGTTTCTGGAAGAAACAAAATGCATAATTAGTTCTGAAAATAAAGTATAGGACTAATGTGGCTTTCGTCAAGGATTTTTCTTTACTTTTTTTTTTTAACAAGGCTTTCTAAACTCTATTATTGGGATGCAGTACACACATAATGAATTATGCATACTGCTAACTGTAGGTAACACCCTCTTATATTTTTGATAATGAGACTCAAAGCTTAATTGATCTTTGACTTCTTTTGTCATATGAATGTTTTTTTCTGAACTCCTGTGTTTAATGGATAGTGGTGTGCACTCCCACCCTTTGGCCAAATCTTTGCAGCAGAAATGTAAAAGCCATTGTTTATCTAAAACTGGTAAAACATTTAAATAGACAGGACTATGAACATCATCCGTCTGTAAGAAAACATGTACAAGCCCTAGTTAGACTTCACATCTGGAGCTGACAGTCCTGAATGGTCCATAATTTCCAGTATTATGACTGTCACTCATAGGTTATCAGCTACGTACGTGTATGTGCTCCTCTCTTAGCTTTGATGTACTGCAGATCATTGCCAGTGCAAGTTATGCTAAGTTACCTATAAATGGAAATCATTATGCCAGATTCCTATCTAGTGTTGCTACTGGACAAAGTTTACTTGACTACTTGCTGTTGTCTCCAGAGGAGTACCTTAATCTAGAAAGGTACAGCCCTCCTAGCCTTCACAGCATGCTTTGTTATGCCAGAAACTGGAGTTTTTCCAAATAGAGGGGAAATTGAGAGTTCCACTATGGTGTGGTGATAAGGGTAGTGGTGGGACTTTATAATTCAGGTTAGGAAGTATATATCTAGTTGTATTGTTTTAGGTGTGTGTGTGTGTGTGTGTGTGTGTGTGTGTGTGTGTGTGTGTGTGTGTGTGTGTGTGTGTGTGTGTGTGTGTGTGTGTGTGTGTGTGTGTGTGCGTGTGTGTGTGTGCGCGTGTGTGTGTGCGCGTGTGTGTGTGAATTTTGAACAGAGCACCACTAGGGCATAAAATTAAGCATTCATGTAGCACAACATAAGGCCAGCAGCACAACTGACTGCCAGGACATCAGCCCTGCTCTGGTGAGCAGAATACTAGGGCAAAAGCTGGCATGCATGCTCAGAAGAAAAGGCAGAAATAAATGAGGGAAAACAGGAAAAATAATATCACTCTTATATGGCCCTTTGAGAAAACATTAAAACATGTACATTAAAAACAAACAAACAAAAAAAATAAGCAAGAAAACAGAGGGAAAAAGTGTATACAGTTATATTCATTACCACCCCCATAGCCTTGCCAGCAAACACCTAGCTCTCCACTGAGCCTTACTGCTCTCTCTGCGTCATCAGTTGTGATCAATGGCATCTCCATTTCCTACACGTGGAGCAGAATTAACTTAACCTTCCAGGGTATTTGCATCCCAAAGTTTGGATGTTGTACTTCATTGCTTTGCTGTTAAGCTGTTATAGTGCAGGCCATTTTGTTAGTTTTTGTAAAAGATGCAGATGTATAGAATCCATGTTCTTGTATATCTGCATTTTATATGTCATTTCTTTGCATGCCATGGCCCTGCCTGGCTTACAGCTGCTGTCAATCAGTCAGGCATCATTGTACCCAGTTGTTCTGGTTCAGAGGTGAGGCCGCATGGTAGCTGCCTCTGTCATACAATGATGGCAGGTATTATTGCTAATATGTGAGGTCCCTTCATATAGATTAGCAGGTTAGCATGTTGCATGTACTTGCATGACTCTATGTACATGCTGTCACTCAGAGTTCTGCCAGCATGAATTCTGATTATGTCCATGCACCTGTGATGCACTTATCTCTTTCATGAGACAAGAGTGCAACAGAAGAACCCTCATATCCTCCCCGATGTGGGAGAGCTGGTCATCCGTCGCTTGACCTTTCTACTCCAGCTGACCATCCAGAGCCTAATGCAGTAGTCAAACACAAGTTATTGATGACACTCATGGGTGCTGCACTCTTGCACAGTCAGATTGGCAGACGTGTAATATGCTGAAAGATTAAAAAGAATTCCTGCAAAGGATCCATACGAATTTGAAAGAATAAACATAAATGACTAAACTCTACTCCTGACTTCAGTATGTTCACAAGAAAGCACTGCATAATGTTCCAAAACAGAGTGACAGTAAACATGTCTGCATGAAAGGAAGTACACAGATAAGGATTTATAGATTTTGGATAAGATTGTTAACATATGTCAAGTCCAGTATTGGCCTCAATGTAGTCAGGCAGTATTAGAATTTCCTATAGATGTTTGTTTCTTTAAAATCTTGGCCTTCATATGATCAGAATTTTGCATTTGCAAACATACTGAATAGTTTTGCAGTGCCTTTTTTCTTTATAAAGGATCATTAGTAAGTACACTTCTTAAAGAGTTTTGTTGACTAAGCTTGAATCTGATAAATACTCTCAAGTCTTACAGCAGAAATCAAGCTCTGTCTATGTGGTCTGTCTTAGAGCACATTTGCAACCATTTCAATAAAGTGTCTCATCTACTGCAGCCTACGTTTTCAAATATTTATTTTCATCTTCATTTGTTTCAGGGCCATTTTCTCTTTATTTTGCTTTTGTCTTTATACTTTATTTTTAAGCTTATTTTTCACAGGCAATAAGCAATTTTTTGTTCTTTGAACTGACAAATCAAGCTAATGCAAACAAACAGACACTGTTTCTTCAAAGCGCACATGGAAATAATTTTTCTTTCCGTCAATCGTTTATTTCTCCATGCTGCCCAAAGAGTAACCGCTGCGGTAAGGTTTGGCTGTCTTTTCTAAGTGGTTTATTCATCTTTAATTAAAAATTTAAGAGGAGAATTCTGCATTGTAGCCGCTCTAAACCATTTCAAGAGTGTACTGAAAATTGTTACATATGGCAAAAGACGGGCATTAAATTAGCTCCTGTGAAGAACTGCCACATCTGATAAATAAGCCTGCAGAAAATAAATGTGGACAGTGTGCTGTATCATTGAGAACATATGTCATCTACAAGCCTTCTGTTTAGACTTAACTATTTTGTATGCATCCCAAATAATGTTTGGTGTGTAACATGCTGTTTGGTCCAAAAGATTTTTTTTCTAAACTGCATGGTACAATTTACGTTTTCATTTCAGATACACAAGTCCGAAATCAGAAAAAAAAAAAATTATTCAGAGCCAGTCCTGTCATGGCACTGCAACATGAAGACATGCAGTACTGTGGTGAGCTGTTACTGTGGCTACACTAAATGCTAATGAGGCATTCTGAGGGAGCCATCGAGTGTTTGAGCCTGTGCTTGAACTCAGGAGTTTGCCTGGGCTGTAGTCAAGGCTTCAATCTTCTATGGCCCTATGATAGGCTTAGCAGTTTAACTTTTTGTTTGTGTCACTGATGTGTTTACATATAATAGAAGTAAATATAATAATAGGCAGGTTAAAGCTAAATTGTGTGTGTATGCAGCAGTATAAGGCAGGCTTGTTTCTCAGAATATCAGTCCTGAATAGCATTCTAATGCTCCAACTGTGCTGTAACTGGTAAACATACCAAACAACATATTTTGAGTTTGATAAAGTAATTTGGATACCTTTAAGGTCAGCAGTCACTTGCTTGCCACTTTGTCTTAGACAATGCTAAGTCACAGAGTAACAAGTAGTAATGGTTCAGCTCATTTTACGTGTCCTCCTTGAACCAGCCACAATACTTGAAACCAAAGTAGTCAGTCATAACAGAATAGGACTTAGGTGGAGATAACTGACATATGCTGCGTAATCAGATCTGTACCATAGGCCCCTCCTCACTGGAAATGAACATACACAAAAAATTATTGGACAGACTTGGCATTATTTTCAAGAAATGCTAAGGAAGTAGTGTCAAATAGTGTGTGAACAGGATCAAATGTGTGATTTCACTGGAACTGTGACTAAAAAGCTGGACAGTTTTCAGATGGTGGACATTTTTTTGCAAACTGGTAGCAACCAAGCTACATGAGTTCCTATATTTGATTTTAATGATCAGTTGCCATAGAACTGCATGATATAATCATAAATGCCGAGTATGAAAAAAAAAGTCAGGTGGGGTGGAAATCTAATCATGTGTGGGTGTAGGGGGCAAAGTCGCCAACTCTCCTCATATGCAGGAGGCTTTACCCCATTTACTGCCTTAACTATGTAAGCAACACCAAGGATGCTACACCTCAGGGAAAGGAGAATTTCCCCTTCTTTGACTTGGAAATAATGCATTTTTGTACTCATTGACAGTTGAAGTGGCTCTCAGAAACACCATGTGCTACACTTGTATAGTTTTTTTTCTGTGCTCAGACTTTTTTCTCAGTATGTTGGAAAAAGAAATAATTGCAATCACATGTGAGTTTGTCTATTATACATAAAGCTGAGATGGTCATTAGAGATGGGGCAAAGCCAACAACAGCAAACACAATAACTGAGCTGTCCTTTCTCAATAACGCATTCCCCCTTTGTTCCTCTCCTGTGTGGCAAAGATATTCGACTCATAGAAGCAGGCACTGAGCAGACATTCTTTTGCTGTTGCTGCCTTCCTCCGTAATTATGTGGCTTCTGGCATTAAATCAGAAACTTTATGCTTAGAATGACAAATTACCTGTTAAACCTTAATGTTTTGCCATTTATACCATATTTGCACATACTGCTAATTGGAGAATGGTTGAAACATAACACTGGTAAGCATTTCTTGCATGCACTGTCATACAGTGCCTTTGTAAAATAAAAACCTCATTTCAACATCTTACTTGTTATTTACAAATTCCTGTTCATTCTTTCTTTCTTTACATCTGTGTGTTTAACTACATCACAGTCAGCTGTTTTTGATAGTTATTCCCGATTAATTACTAAATGTCGATATATTTATCTAGTAAACAATCGACAGTAATGTATACCACTTTCTGTTACTAGTTTTTTGTTTCTTTCTGCCGTTTGCTGTTGCTAGTGACTGGTGCAGTTTTAATTTTAGTTATGTTTTGTTTAGCTGAACAATTCTGATTAGTTAACAGTGATACAGTCTGAGTTACCTTTATTGTACTTGCAGCTTCCATTTAGGCAACTCTAGTTTAATTATAATTTTTAAAAAAATTAGTTCATTTTAATGCTGCACTTTGTACTATGCAATATGTCTCTGAATCATGGCCGTAGATGGGCTAGAGGATGTCAGATGAAGGCAGCGGAAAGGGTTGTCAGTCGCAGCACAATCCACACAGACAGACTCCAAGAAATTAATGTGAAGAAAGGTGTCTATGTTGACTGTCAGAATGGTGACCCAAATACATTGACATCAGAAATGTTGATATATGGGAATAATGTGGAGCCTTATTTTGTGTGATCATGGTACAGTGGGGTTCTGGGAATTGGCCCTTTCCCCACTGTAGTGCAATCTTGGAGTTAGTAAATATAATTAGCAGGTGGTGTGGGAGCACAGTCCACACATCCCGGATCCAAGGAAGCTTGCCCTTTGCAAAAACAACCAAATTTTGGATTTTTACCCCTAAGTCTGACCTTTTCAGTGCCGAGAACTATGGCATTGTACATTCAGGGTGTTGGTCTAATGCCATGAACCCCCCCCCCCCAGAGAGATATAGGGAAGTATTATTTTGCAGATATAGTGGTGAATGATTAAAGTAGCCTTCCTAAAGAGGGAAAATAGTCAAAGGTAGTCACTGAGATTAAGAATGCATGGGAGAGGTGGCATACCCAATGAGGAGTAAGGCTAGCATTTGTTTGTTAAATAGGACCCTCAATTTAACCAGTAAAATTAAACTGGGCAGGTTTAGGAGTGGGTGGGACAGGCTGTTTATCATCTGAAGAACATCTATGTTTTTGTGTCTACACAGAAGTATATACTTAATGATTAGGCACTTTTAGTGGGATTTTATATAAGTATTCCGCTGTTTTTCATACATACTTTTACAATATGTGCAGCATTTTATCCAATATGACCATACAAGATTTTACACATAAAGGATTAACAAAATATCCCAACATCCCTTCTCCTAGGCCTGCTGTTAAAGTGATCGGTAATTGGAGTAGTGGATGTCCCTGCTCTGATACACTGATACAGTTTCATCCCTTTGTAATTCTGGTGCTGTTGACTTGTACTTACCCTTTGGGCCTAGTGCTAAAAAGGTGGTATTTGCTTACATCATTGTCAACCTAAGCATAGCTGTTCAATGCAACTTTTACATTAATATTACTAGCTGAGAGCACTGAAATATTATTATGAGCATTTATAAAGGAAACAGAAAACTTCATTGTCTATATGAAAGTTATATTACACTTTCAGATACAGTATACTTCTTACAGCTGTTATAAAGACTGCAGTTAGGCTCAGTGAACATTAAATAAAACAGGAATGAAAAAAGTGCTAGGTATTGTGTTTATTATAGGTAGCTGTGAAGTAAGCACATGGATTAAGGGATATGGTGTGAAATATTTATCTTTAAAAGAAAAAATCTGGGAGCCAACAGTTTAATGTCATTCTGGGGAAGCCTGTTTAGTATAACATACATTTTATCTAGCTGACTAGATAAACACAATACAGAAGATAATCATTCAGTCTTCCCTGAATCATTTTACTAAACAAAGCAAAAACATTCCTTACTTTGCACTGTAGAATAATTACATGGGGTCATCAACTCAGGAGCCTCTCAAAAAAGTATAAGAATGAAGTGAGGACCATCTGCCTTCACTGGAACTAGGCTGTATCAGTTACAGTACTGAAGATAAGGAATGCTGTTATTTTGGGGAACCCATTCTTCCAAATAACAAGACAAGCCAAAGCCATGTCTCTTGGGGATGAAGACAGAAATGTATATTGCATATTCCCTTGCTTTTACGATGCCCTGGTATAAAAATTGCACTTTATGCCAAATTGGTAATCACTCTCTACATTTAAGAAGTATGCAGTTCCTCTCTAAGGCTTTCTACCATTAAAGTGAAGTTTTTCAGATGAGCAGTTCTTATTTATACATAGACTACCCATGGATCTACATAATAAGTTAAATTTCAGCCATGTGTTACTCAGTGATCAGCACCGATTCTGATATTTCAGACTGATAATTTTGACACAAAACCCATTCACTGTATGACAGGTATTTAAAAAATGAAATCACTTAGGTGGTGCATAATTACAATGAATCCACTTTGTAGGTCCTTCAGAAAACAGAAAATACAAGGTTTGTTTAAAAAAAAGGTTTTAATGCACAATCCACAAACTGCATAAACACATTAACACACTTGTAGCACCAGCATTTTCGTCTCTCCTCATAAAGACTTCATCAGATGACTAGAGATGTTACACCTGGAGGGCTTTCAGCTGGAATTGCAGCATAGTTGCAACTATGCTATTTTCCTATTATGAAAGAAACACCTTATTGCAGGGCCTTCAGAGCATAACAAGACTAATTGTTTGTAGTGTCTCCCCACCAAAAAAAATCAGATGTGGTGTTATGTTTTCAAATTTGATTTAATTGATCTACCATTTCAATAAAACTTGGAAATAAGTGTATTCCACAGCTATCATGCCGGAAGCTTCAGTTGCAGCAGCTCTTTACTAAATATAGCATGCTTTGAGGTTATGCAACCTTGGGAATGTTGTGGAGTTTCAAAGAAATGGTCCATGGATTAAACCAATCTAATAATTTTACAATTACTACTGCATTTCCTTCTAGAAAGATACAATCAAAAGTAGATTTTTTTAATTTATTTGGTTTCATGTATGCCTCAGAAGGCCTAGTACCTGGCCACCCCAGGAAGGCCTGGCACTTGGCCACCTCAGAAGGCCTGGTACTTGACCATTCTCCCCTAGCCAATGAATTCATGGTTTTGGAGGGATTCAGTAAAGAGATTTACTGGTCATCAGTTCCTCGTAATAAATTGTTCCTTTGCCTGCTATCAGGATGTGAATTTTTCCATGCAGACGTTTTTTCAGGAGTGTTTCATTATACCTGTTCCTCTAACACCTGACAAGTAATATGGGGTATGAGCTGCAGTGTGGATGCATCCTGATTTGTTTTTCTTTTTCTTTGTGTCTCTCTGTGTAGCTTTTATACTTGGGCACTCAGTTGGGCATTCCAGACATACTGCTATAAAATAAACAAAAAAATTTACTAAATTGAATTTCACTGGTTCACTTGCTGGAAACCTGGTGTTGCCATCTTGTAATACTAGTAAATAGATTTATCTGTTGTAGTGGGATAAAGCCTTGACAATGTCCAAGGCAACCCAAGTTTAATAACAGCTTGGTCGCCCGATGGTGCACTTAAGGAAATAGGGCCTGCCAATTATGGGGGAAGGATACACACTTGGGCACACACCCATGGTTGATCCCTGGTGTTGGCCAGAGAGTGGCAGGGAGTGCTCCCTACAAAGAAGGGGCATGGCTTTGGCTACATTGAATGCAGAGGCATGGATGATATGCTGTGGTCCCATTGCATGTCCCCATCTTGGATGGCATGAGTGTGTGTATGTGTGTGGGTCGGGCTAGGTACATAAACAAGAAACCCTCTTCAGCAGCAGTATGTTGCTGCTCCAAGCACCTTGATGTTCTAACCATACCATAAACATGGATTGACATTAGTTTGAGGGAGATGCATAGGGTTTGCCAGACCCAGCGGATAAGGAGAGGCACTGGGTAAGGTGATGGTTAACTGCAGTGAGTTAAGAAAAGTTTTATCCCAAGCACCCCTGTGTTTACCCCCCTCATTCCCATCATTCTGCAGTTTACCTAAATGTTGCCTGCAACATCAGTTAGTAGGCAGGGGCAATGGAGCTGTGACTTGAACTCTCTTCCTGTCAGACTATGTTCCCATTCTGTCTTCTTCAACAATTACTGTTTATTTTCCCTACAGCGTTTCCATTTATAAGTACTACACCCTCAAAAGTCTACAGCCTACTACTGAATCTTGTATAATACTCGTAACTGTTTTTATGTTCTTGAGCATTTCCATTATGACAAGTTGTAAGCGCCTACCACATAATAGTTTGTGTTAAATATGCCAGGTATACTCACTCTATAATTTTGTATTCTACTTTATTGCACAACAAGTCTCTTTTGTATGCCTGTTATATAGTTCTTATATAATACTTTATCATGCAACAAAGTCAGGACTGAAAAGGGACTCTAGTAGTCCTGGTCACCTACCTGTTAAAATTAGAACCATGCAAATATAGTTCTGTTTATGGGACCACAGCAATCTGTGCATTGATCAAAACCTGGGGCTTTTTATTAGTTATGTCATCTTTAGTAAAATACTGAAATGTATGACAATGTTTGACGCAGTAAGCAGACACGCATCACCTGTTCTATTATTTTGTCCTTTCCAGGGAACAATATCTTTTCCCTAGTCATGGCTTTGATATTCATAACTTCATCATCTGTGTATCTCTTTTACAGTCTCAGGTATATGTAATCAGGAACCCTTCAGCAAGTAATCATTTTTATTGGAAACAGTGATTTCCTCTATAACTGTCATATTTTTGATCAGCTCAGTCTCCGGACTATGTATGACGTCTTTACCAAGTGACTGTCACATAAAAACGTTTCACTTTTTTATAACACATTGTCTTTTTTGTCTCATTCTCATGATCTGTTAGAGTTACTGCTTTTGTCATAAGAGAGCCAGCAGTCGTATTTGTTTAGCTTTTGACAACCTAACCGTATCTTTCACCAGTAACTTTTGTCACTGAAGGATGCATTGAGATGTGTCAGGTATATCTTCTCCCTACTTTTTTATAGTAATTTCATTTAATGGTTTGTCCAAGCTCTCGTTTGTCACTTTGTTACTACTGATGTTACAAATCATTTGCATTACTACTGGAGACTTTGTAGAAGTGTAACCTATAAAACCTTGATGCAACCAATATGCAAAGCAGTTTGTGAATTTGTTTACCAGTCACTTGTAGTTAAAACCTCCTCTGCAGCACCCAGCATGCCTTCAGGCCACACCACAGCACTACTACTGCCTTGCTCTCTTTCACTAACACTATCCTTCATCATAAAAATAATGACCTGTTCTCCTCTGCTATATTTCTTGATCTATCCAAGGATTCTGACATGGTCTCACACAAACTACTGATCTCTGTTCTCACTACCCGATCCTTTTCCCAATCAGCTACTGATTGGCTTCAGATATCTAACTGGCTACCAGCAATCAGTTGTCTGGCATTATGACCTATCTCCTCGACTTCCTGTAACACTCGGTGCTCCCCAAGGCTCCATCCTTGGTCCCCTACTATTCTCACTCTTCACCAATGATCTATTCACAGCCACCAAGCATGCTTCTCTTATACAGTATGCAGATGACTCCACCTTCATCTGCTCAACCCCAGCTATACCTGAACTTTACAAGATCACACAGGAAGCCTTTTCATCTTTAGAAAACTAGCTATCTAATGGGCAGTTATTACTCAACCCAAGCAAGACTAAACTCCTTATCTTCCAACCCACTAAATCTAACCCAATTATCTTACACTTTAATATTCCAGCCAAAGACAATACCATCATCTCCCCAACAGAACACACCAAACTACTTGGTGTTGAGATTGATAACAATCTCAGATTTGACACTCACATTTCTCTTACCATAAAAAGGTTCACAAAAAAAAAACTAGGTGCATTATACAGAAACAAACAATTCCTCACCAAGACAGCCAGAATTTCTGCTGCTAATTGCCACCTAATCTCCACTTTACTCTACACCTCTCCTGTACTTACCTACCTTAGACAAACAGGCCTAAACAAGCTCAAGGCTTTCCACAATAAAATTGCTAAGTTTGCCACTGGTGCATTTTATAGCAGCCACCACTGTATCTCACTTAGAGAACTTGACTGGCTTGAACTGCCTCAACTTATTCACCTGAATCAACTCTCCCTTGCCCAGAAATTAGTAAACCATCCTCATAAAGTCCCATCCCTTCAAAACCTTCTCCAGCCCTACTGCTCCACTAGACCTCTATGCTCCAGCAGCAAAAATCTACGTCTAGTGACCAAACACAAGAACTCAGCCGGAGAAACACTATTCTCATAGATTCATAGATTCATAGGTTAGTACTTAAAAAAACTGCCCATTTGCGCCATTTTAAGCCTAAGCTAATTATCCCTTTGTGTCACTCCCTGCCTTGTGTGTGTATGTAACAACACAAACACCACCCCACCCTCCCCCACCCACCCTCCTGTGTCATATCCAGATTATGGAACAACCCTCCCCCCCATAACCACACTACCTTCTTGCAATCACTTCAAGACTGCACTAAAAACTCACTTAAAAAAGTCTCTGGTTATACCCATGCACCAGTCCCAACTAGTAACCCTCCTTTTACCTCCCCTTACTCACCCCTCCCCTAGTCACCCTGCCTCACACCATCTGATCATTGTATTCCTTCCTCTGCAGGCTCTGGCTCACCCTTTACCCTCCCCTTCCCTCCTCACTCAATCTCTCAGACCTGTTATAACATGCTTAACTACCTCACTTCATCTCAACTCCAAATACATATCCAACTGACTTACACCTAGCTTCCTCTCACTACCACATATACCACTCACTCTGTCTCCTCTCTTACTCCTCTATCTTCCCCTTCCATCCCATTAGCCCTTCTAGCTTGTTCCACCTTCATGTGGAGCTTCTGCTTTATATCTGCTTGAGTTTAGTGCAATATTTGTATATAAGATTTAGGTATATGAGTTTAGAACAGTATCTGTTTGAGTTTAGTACTGTCTATTGGCATATCTGTTCATTACTATGTTTCATATTGTATGTATAGCTAATGTGTGCTGCAGTATGTATTATTTGCTATTGTATGTATATATAGTTGTTCTTCATGTACTCTGCTGCTCATTTATTGTTCTGTGGAGCTTTTTTCCCCAGACTTCCACTGAAAAAGGATCTGTGTCTAGTTGGAATTTCCCGGTAAACAAATGTAAATAAATAAATGTTAACTTATCTTTAATCAAAGTGGTACATCTCAGTTGTTGGCATGACTTTGTTACTGTCGGGTTGAGCATTGGTTGTGGTCTGAATTTATTATATATGTCTCCAGTAATAATAATAATAATAATAATATCTGGTGTATCAGAATTAATAAGCATTTCACTGTAAAGCTGTGAACATTAAATGTCTCTTCTGGTCTGTATTTACTGTCTGCTTGCAGATTGTATCATGTATTTGTATTTTTCATAGTCTGATATATCACTTTTCTTGCTAATAATGTTATGTTATATGCGTTAGCTTAATGTCTTTTCTTATTTTTTTTTTTGTAGTATACTGTTTCTGAAATTATTTAATTTTGCCTAAATCTGTGTAGTTTACACATTTTAGCAATACAGTTTAGCTTCTTAAGTACATTACATGCCTTTTCTCAGGTTGGAAAATTCCTTCAGTAAAATCCACAGTTTGACTAGATTTGTTGGATTGGCTGTTTAAAATATGTTTTGTTCACAACTTTGACCTTATTATTGAATTATCTATATTGACATGCCTTCCATATTATTAACTTTTGTGTTTTGAATGTGTTTTTCCTTTAAGTCCCTTCTTCCTGTGTGCCTTTGTGAAATGTCTGAAGTTCTCATAAAATCCTATAGTCTTTGTAATGTCAGATTTGGATAATGCTTACCCTTATGGAAAGGAGGTCAGACCACTGAACTAAGTCGTGACTTATTGTTGTCCTTTCCCCTGTCTCTCAAATAGCTGAAATTGTAATTAATCAACAACTGTTGACATGCCTTACCATCCATAGCATTTTAACCAGAGCTCAGCATGGCTTTAAATCATAACCACCTATAACATTTTGACCAGAGCTAGCATGGCTTTAAATTATGACATGACATAGAAATAGCTGCCCTCACTTTCACAGACATGATCATTGTCCGATCATCTTTATAGGGAATAATACATCCCCTTAGGAGATGCCACAAGGTTCTGTACTGTGGTCACTGATATTTATGAACAACATGCCTATTGTGTGTCGTCTGGCATCCATCATGTACACTATACTTATGAAGTGCTGTCTGGTTCCTCATGTTCTTTGGCAAACTCAACAGCACCCAATAAAAGTAGTTCATCAATACTAAAACTTTGAAATTAAATACAAAACAAATACACATTGTTCAACCCAGCTGTTTATTAGAAAACTGATCCCAGTGGTCTGGAAGTTGTCTTATTCTTTAGAATTATAAGGAGTTGACTTTGACCACAACTAAAGTTCAAGCATTTGAAGCAACACATTAACAGCACCTTACAACAATTAAAAAAATTCAGCTGTGCACTTGCTATACCATAGCGCCCCTGTATGATTCCACATGATCACTTAAACAATGGCCATCATCCTTAAGTCATGCATTTTCAAACATGTGTCCTAATGACAAATCAAAACTCACTCAAATTTTTAGAGAGAATTTACCTCCGGTTATTCTGCCGAATGACAATACTGTTTGTCACTCAGAGCCCAAACCTAGCCGAAGGTTTAATAACACACTCACCACTGTTGACCTACTCATTCCTCACAAAAATGTATACCAACCCAAAACATGTCCATCATTAATTCCCCTAATCTCCTGATATTCCAGTGCCATGAACCATAGACCATTCCTCCAGTCAGTTCCTAAAAACAAGTAGCATCTGTTAATCATCACAGAGATTCACATTTCTGTTCTGCTGCAAAAACAGAAATATTCTACCAGTCATATTGCAAATTCTGTAGTACACCATATCCTTCTAACTCTCTGCTAATAAATAAATAAATAATAAAAAATACCTTTATTCAATCTAGATCTGTCAATGCCTCCTTATTTCTGACTCTCTAAAAAAAAAAAAAAAAAAAAAATGACAGGTTCATCCTGTCTACTGTATCTTAATATCTACTGACTAATCTCTCTTGAAGTCTTTGTACTGTGTATGTGTCACTGTATGTTTCCAGAACTTTAAAAAAAAAAAAAAAAATATATATATATATATATATATATATATATATATATATATATATATATATATATAAATGGGTCTATATTAAAACACCGAACTTTCAAAATTTCAAGTGTTCTAATATCGACCCGTTTTCAGCGAACGCTGAAAATATCGAAGAAACAGTAAACCGAATTTTTTCCTAGGGAAATAATCTGGTTGTCTGTTTCTGTTGCTTCGGTATTTTCAGCTCTGTGGTGGAAAGTTACGTGTCAGGTTCAGGTAAGTGTGCGATTATGTGGACGTGAGGGTTAAGGCGGGTTAGGTGTGTTAGGGTTAAAGTGCGGGACAGGTAAGTTTGCGATTGTGTGGACGTGAGGGTTAGGGTGGGGTAGGTGAGTTAGGGTTAGGGCGCGGGTGAGGTGACTGTGCGATAGTGACGTACCTTACGGTTAGGGTTTGGGTTAAGGTAAGTGGATAGTTAGTGGTGTATGTATAGTTTAGTGCAGGGTTAGGTGTAAGAGTTTAGGTGTATGTGTGTGGATTGCTGTTTGTTTGGTGTGCTTGTGTTGTGTGTATGTGTTTTGGAACAGCAAATTTTTTCCACAGGAAAAAATTCGCTGTTCTGTATGTTCGATGTTTTAAATTTTCGATTAATAGGGTTCAATATTAGAACACTCAAAATTTTGAAAGTTGGGTGTTCTAATATCGACCCTATACACACACACACACACACACACACACACACACACACACACACACAAATATTTTGAATTATATACATGGATACATGTAATTGCAATATATTACTGCTGACAATAATATATACACCCCCCATTACTATATATACTAACTCCAGGTTTGCACTACAGTGGGGTAAAGGCCATCTACAACTTTTGGTGAATTGTGTTTTTGGTGAAATTAGTTTTCTGTGAAAAGTGCACTCTAATTTGATTTTCGGTGAAATGTGCTTTCGGTGAATAGTAGTAGATCCATAGATATATATATAAATATATATATATATATATATATATATATATATATATATATATATATGGGTTCCATACACTAGATCTAATTTTCACTCATTCGAAACAGTGCATGAAATGCTCACTACAGCGAAAGTGCACTTACGCGAAGTTCAGTACAATGAATGGGTGTTATACTGAACTTACTTGCAGTACTCATGGACCTTAGGGTTAGAGCACAGGTCATAGTAAGGGGATAGCCCAGGCTATCCCCTTACCATGACCCGTGTCCTAACCCTAAGGTCCGTGACGACTGCAACGCAGTGAAGGACATAGCAACGTCCTCCACAATGGTGCGATAGTCACGAACGTTAAGGTTAGGACATGGGTTAGGGTAAGGGGATAGGTTTACTAACTATCCCCTTACCCTAATCCGTTCCCTAACCCTAAGGTCCGTGACTATCACACCATAGTGGAGAGCATAGCTTGTTTTTTATGTCCTCCACTGTGCTGCAGTGTTTTCGGTGAAGTTCACTTACGCAAAAGTTCACTTTCATTAAAGTGAACTTTCGCAGAAGTGAAGGCTTCCTATTTCAAGTTCGAAGTAGTGAACTTTCGTTCTTGTAATAGGAATCCATATATATATATATATATATATATATATATATATATATATATATATATATATATATATATGCTAGCATCTAACACTGACTGGAAATAGAATTCTAAATCTATGCATTGGCCTATATTAATTCAGCAAAAAGTCACTTCAATTAATGCCATTTCATTGGAAATGCCATTCATCAAATTCCATTCTTTTGGGGGGATGTGCCCTCCTTCCCACTAATTATATATACCAACCATGAGATTGCACTACAGTGAGGAAAGGGCAAATTTCCCGATCTTCACTGTACCACAATCTCAGTATGAACAGTTCGACAAATGGCATGTTCGATGTGAGTGCACCGAAGATGCCGTTTGCTGAACTGAATTTTCACTGAACTAATAGCGACCCCTCTCCACTTCTTTTACAGTGGAAACATGCAAAATAACAAGGTTTTACTTTATATTACAAAAATCCCTGTTCTTTGCCAAAATACTTCCTGTGCATTGAGAGGCAAACATCTGTATCATACTAGTCTGAAGCCCTTCCTCTTAACTGTCTGTTTTGCAAGTGTTCCAAAAAAGCATGCTTCCAGCTGCTTGCCTTATAGTAATATATGGCATATAGATGACAGCTCACATTAAACAGTATTTTCACAGCAATGATGCATGTTCACAATAAAACAGCAGTTTTACAAGAAAACATTGCATTCTTATAGTTATTTTAGGTTCATAGTTTCATAGGCACTTACTAGGCTACTACTCCGTGAAGATCTTTTGAGACCTAGCCATGCATTCCAAGAAGTTTATAGCCTTTACATTATAAGTATGAATAACCTGGAACCCTTGAATTTCAAGTACAAATAGATCAGATATTACACCTATCCATAAGGGGCAAAGGTATTAAACCATGAGTGAATTATGCTTTAATAGAGTAAGAGATGTACTTTGCTTTATATGGAGATGAAGATGATTCCACAGAAGTGGTGTTCTCTGTGATACGTGTGTCCCTCCAGCATGCTCTCTTTATGTTTCAGAAAAGATTAATATGTCTTTCCATACCACTGTTGTAGTATTCTTCGTCAAAGGGATCTCCTGCCAAGGATAACCCAACATCCAGCCAGGATGCCAAAGCCTTTAGTTCTTATACTTCACATATATGCTCCCTGCGCAAGGCATAGGGCATAAAGGCGACATACAGATGCACACACTCAGATCCTCTTTGCCACCAGCCTGAATGCTATTTTTGAATGTCAGTCTAAACACCCTTCTGCTGTGCTAGACAGTTACCATGCTGACATTTCTGCCTGCTCCCAAGCTTCTGTCCTTGATTGCCTTTTTCCAATCCCTTCTTTCTCTGGTGTCTGCCATAGCCAGGGAATTTCTCAGGGTTCTTGCATTCATGGCTTCCACCACTCCCATGCTTCCTCTTACCAGGCTTCATATGAGGAAGCTTCAGTGGTACCTCAGATCAGTGTCGTTTCAACAGAGCCACCTCGTGGACTTCCCAGTACCTTTCCTTCGCTATCTTAAGCTCGAGCTTCAGCGGTGGATTCATTAACTTTCACTCAACCCAGGGCTTCCTCTTCAAGCTCCACTTTAAACTCAGGAGTTCTTTATGCCTCAAACAAGGAGTGGGGCACCTCCTGTGTTCTCCTCACGGTTCAGGGTCTCTGGCCTCCCCATCAGAAGTCAGACCACATTAGTATAAAGGAGGTGAAGGCTCAGCTTCTAGCTCCGTAGGCTTTTATTTCCCTCTTTCATCTCGGCCCCCTCAAAGTTTTCACAGACAATACCACAGTGATATGATGTATCAAAAAGCAAAGAGGGTATAAGGTCACATCTTCTTTGCAGACTAGCTCTTCAGGTCTGGGATCTTGTTATACAGTATCAGTTTACATTCCCTTTGAGCACAGTTTAGTGGCAGACTCCTTGAGCAGGTCCAGCACACAAGCTCACAAATGGATTCATCACAGAGATGTGTTCCTGGATATTGTCTATTGGTGGGGTATTCCTCGGGTAGATCTTTTTTGCCTCTAATCTGAGCAGACAACTTCCTCTATTCTGTTCCAGAGTCCCAAGTCCTCTGGCTTCAAAAGTAGACTCCCTGTCTTTCCCTTGGAAGGGGATGTTTCTCTATGCCTTTCCTCCCCCTCCTCTTTTATCGCGAGTCTTGCACAAGATCAGACTGGACTCTCCCAAAATCTTACTAATGACCCCCTTTTGTCCCAGACAGTATTGGTACCCCTTCTTTCTCACTTGGCTGGTGTAATCACCACAAGTTACCTCACTGGGTGGGTCTTCTCACAAGACGTCTTATCCATCCTCACTTGTCCACTCCTCATCTGACACTGTGAGTGATAGGGTTTTGATCCCTTTCAGGCACCTGTTTTCTGAGGATGTGCTTCAGGTTTTTCAGGAGTCCAGAAAATCATATATGTCCAAGTGGAAGGGATTTACTGTCTGGTGCCTGTCTCACTATCAGGATCCCCTACCTGTGGAGGTTCCTTTGGTTCTCTGTTATGTGTGATCTGCTCCATGTGGGTTTGGCATATTCTTCAGTTAAAGCTCACCTGTCAGCAGTTTCTACTTGTCTGCCACTGGCTCTTCTTTTTGTCTCAATATTTGTGGCCAAGCAATTTCTTAAAGGAGTCCTTCATATTAGGCCTCCCAGGAAGCCTATTCTGCCTTCCAGAGACCTCAGTTTTGTACTTGAAAAATTGACCCAGGCTCCTTTTGAGCCTCGTCTTCAGCTTCCTTACAACATTGTACTTGGAAGACTGTTCTTTTGGCTCTCACTTCAGCCAAGACACTGTCTGAACTTTAGGCTCTCATGGCCATTTCTCCTTTCTTAGTTTGCCACAGACACAGAGTGTTTGTTCACACTAATCCTTATTTTATGCCCAAGGTGGTCAATGAGGGCTATCCCCTTACCATGACCCATGCCCTAACCCTAAGGTCCGTGACGACTGCAGCGCAGTTAAGGACATAGCAACATCCTCCACAATGGTGCGATAGTCACGAACGTTAAGGTTAGGGTAAGGGGATAGGTTTACTAACTATCCCCTTACCCTAATCCGTTCCCTAACCCTAAGGTCCGTGACTATCACACCATAGTGGAGAGCATAGCTTGTTTTTTATGTCCTCCACTGTGCTGCAGTGTTTTCGGTGAAGTTCACTTACGCAAAAGTTCACTTTCATTAAAGTGAACTTTCGCAGAAGTGAAGGCTTCCTATTTCAAGTTCAAAGTAGTGAACTTTCGTTCTTGTAATAGGAATCCGTATATATATATATATATATATATATATATACAGTATATATATATATATATATATATATATATATATATATATATATGCTAGCATCTAACACTGACTGGCAATAGAATTCTAAATCTATGCACTGACCTATATTAATTCAGCAAAAAGTCACTTCAGTTAACGCCATTTCATTGGAAATGCCATTCATCAAATTCCATTCTTTTGTGGGGATGTGCCCTCCTTCCCACTAATTATATGTACCAACCATGAGATTGCACTACAGTGAGGAAAAGGCAAATTTCCCGATCTTCACTGTACCACAATCTCAGTATGAACAGTTCGACAAATGGCATGTTCGATGTGAGTGCACCGAAGATGCCGTTTGCTGAACTGAATTTTCACTGAACTAATAGCGACCCCTCTCCACTTCTTTTACAGTGGAAACATGCAAAATAACAAGGTTTTACTTTATATTACAAAAATCCCTGTTCTTTGCCAAAATACTTCCTGTGCATTGAGAGGCAAACATCTGTATCATACTAGTCTGAAGCCCTTCCTCTTAACTGTCTGTTTTGCAAGTGTTCCAAAAAAGCATGCTTCCAGCTGCTTGCCTTATAGTAATATATGGCATATAGATGACAGCTCACATTAAACAGTATTTTCACAGCAATGATGCATGTTCACAATAAAACAGCAGTTTTACAAGAAAACATTGCATTCTTATAGTTATTTTAGGTTCATAGTTTCATAGGCACTTACTCGGCTACTACTCCGTGAAGATCTTTTGAGACCTAGCCATGCATTCCAAGAAGTTTATAGCCTTTACATTATAAGTATGAATAACCTGGAACCCTTGAATTTCAAGTACAAATAGATCATATATTACACCTATCCATAAGGGGCAAAGATATTAAACCATGAGTGAATTATGCTTTAATAGAGTAAGAGATGTACTTTGCTTTATATGGTGATGAAGATGATTCCACAGAAGTGGTATTCTCTGTGATACGTGTGTCCCTCCAGCATGTTCTCTTTTTGTTTCAGAAAAGATTAATATGTCTTTCCATACCACTGTTGTAGTATTCTTCATCTAAGGGATCTCCTGCCAAGGATAACCCAACATCCAGCCAGGATGCCAAAGCCTTTAGTTCTTATACTTCACATATATGCTCCCTGCGCAAGGCATAGGGCATAAAGGCGACATACAGATGCACACACTCAGATCCTCTTTGCCACCAGTCTGAATGCTATTTTTGAATGTCAGTCTAAACACCCTTCTGCTGTGCTAGACAGTTACCATGCTGACATTTCTGCCTGCTCCCAAGCTTCTGTCCTTGATTGCCTTTTTCCAATCCCTTCTTTCTCTGGTGTCTGCCATAGCCAGGGAATTTCTCAGGGTTCTTGCATTCATGGCTTCCACCACTCCCATGCTTCCTCTTACCAGGCTTCATATGAGGAAGCTTCAGTGGTACCTCAGATCAGTGTCGTTTCAACAGAGCCACCTCGTGGACTTCCCAGTACCTTTCCTTCGCTATCTTAAGCTCGAGCTTCAGCGGTGGATTCATTAACTTTCACTCAACCCAGGGCTTCCTCTTCAAGCTCCACTTTAAACTCAGGAGTTCTTTATGCCTCAAACAAGGAGTGGGGCACCTCCTGTGTTCTCCTCACGGTTCAGGGTCTCTGGCCTCCCCATCAGAAGTCAGACCACATTAGTATAAAGGAGGTGAAGGCTCAGCTTCTAGCTCCGTAGGCTTTTATTTCCCTCTTTCATCTCGGCCCCCTCAAAGTTTTCACAGACAATACCACAGTGATATGATGTATCAAAAAGCAAAGAGGGTATAAGGTCACATCTTCTTTGCAGACTAGCTCTTCAGGTCTGGGATCTTGTTATACAGTATCAGTTTACATTCCCTTTGAGCACAGTTTAGTGGCAGACTCCTTGAGCAGGTCCAGCACACAAGCTCACAAATGGATTCATCACAGAGATGTGTTCCTGGATATTGTCTATTGGTGGGGTATTCCTCGGGTAGATCTTTTTTGCCTCTAATCTGAGCAGACAACTTCCTCTATTCTGTTCCAGAGTCCCAAGTCCTCTGGCTTCAAAAGTAGACTCCCTGTCTTTCCCTTGGAAGGGGATGTTTCTCTATGCCTTTCCTCCCCCTCCTCTTTTATCGCGAGTCTTGCACAAGATCAGACTGGACTCTCCCAAAATCTTACTAATGACCCCCTTTTGTCCCAGACAGTATTGGTACCCCTTCTTTCTCACTTGGCTGGTGTAATCACCACAAGTTACCTCACTGGGTGGGTCTTCTCGCACAAGACGTCTTATCCATCCTCACTTGTCCACTCCTCATCTGACACTGTGAGTGATAGGGTTTTGATCCCTTTCAGGCACCTGTTTTCTGAGGATGTGCTTCAGGTTTTTCAGGAGTCCAGAAAATCATATATGTCCAAGTGGAAGGGATTTACTGTCTGGTGCCTGTCTCACTATCAGGATCCCCTACCTGTGGAGGTTCCTTTGGTTCTCTGTTATGTGTGATCTGCTCCATGTGGGTTTGGCATATTCTTCAGTTAAAGCTCACCTGTCAGCAGTTTCTACTTGTCTGCCACTGGCTCTTCTTTTTGTCTCAATATTTGTGGCCAAGCAATTTCTTAAAGGAGTCCTTCATATTAGGCCTCCCAGGAAGCCTATTCTGCCTTCCAGAGACCTCAGTTTTGTACTTGAAAAATTGACCCAGGCTCCTTTTGAGCCTGCGTCTTCAGCTTCCTTACAACATTGTACTTGGAAGACTGTTCTTTTGGCTCTCACTTCAGCCAAGACACTGTCTGAACTTTAGGCTCTCATGGCCATTTCTCCTTTCTTAGTTTGCCACAGACACAGAGTGTTTGTTCACACTAATCCTTATTTTATGCCCAAGGTGGTCAATGAGGGCTATCCCCTTACCATGACCCATGCCCTAACCCTAAGGTCCGTGACGACTGCAGCGCAGTTAAGGACATAGCAACATCCTCCACAATGGTGCGATAGTCACGAACGTTAAGGTTAGGGTAAGGGGATAGGTTTACTAACTATCCCCTTACCCTAATCCGTTCCCTAACCCTAAGGTCCGTGACTATCACACCATAGTGGAGAGCATAGCTTGTTTTTTATGTCCTCCACTGTGCTGCAGTGTTTTCGTGAGTTCACTTACGCAAAAGTTCACTTTCATTAAAGTGAACTTTCGCAGAAGTGAAGGCTTCCTATTTCAAGTTCAAAGTAGTGAACTTTCGTTCTTGTAATAGGAATCCGTATATATATATATATATATATATATATATATATACAGTATATATATATATATATATATATATATATATATATATATATATATATATGCTAGCATCTAACACTGACTGGCAATAGAATTCTAAATCTATGCACTGACCTATATTAATTCAGCAAAAAGTCACTTCAGTTAACGCCATTTCATTGGAAATGCCATTCATCAAATTCCATTCTTTTGTGGGGATGTGCCCTCCTTCCCACTAATTATATGTACCAACCATGAGATTGCACTACAGTGAGGAAAAGGCAAATTTCCCGATCTTCACTGTACCACAATCTCAGTATGAACAGTTCGACAAATGGCATGTTCGATGTGAGTGCACCGAAGATGCCGTTTGCTGAACTGAATTTTCACTGAACTAATAGCGACCCCTCTCCACTTCTTTTACAGTGGAAACATGCAAAATAACAAGGTTTTACTTTATATTACAAAAATCTCTGTTCTTTGCCAAAATACTTCCTGTGCATTGAGAGGCAAACATCTGTATCATACTAGTCTGAAGCCCTTCCTCTTAACTGTCTGTTTTGCAAGTGTTCCAAAAAAGCATGCTTCCAGCTGCTTGCCTTATAGTAATATATGGCATATAGATGACAGCTCACATTAAACAGTATTTTCACAGCAATGATGCATGTTCACAATAAAACAGCAGTTTTACAAGAAAACATTGCATTCTTATAGTTATTTTAGGTTCATAGTTTCATAGGCACTTACTCGGCTACTACTCCGTGAAGATCTTTTGAGACCTAGCCATGCATTCCAAGAAGTTTATAGCCTTTACATTATAAGTATGAATAACCTGGAACCCTTGAATTTCAAGTACAAATAGATCATATATTACACCTATCCATAAGGGGCAAAGATATTAAACCATGAGTGAATTATGCTTTAATAGAGTAAGAGATGTACTTTGCTTTATATGGTGATGAAGATGATTCCACAGAAGTGGTATTCTCTGTGATACGTGTGTCCCTCCAGCATGTTCTCTTTTTGTTTCAGAAAAGATTAATATGTCTTTCCATACCACTGTTGTAGTATTCTTCATCTAAGGGATCTCCTGCCAAGGATAACCCAACATCCAGCCAGGATGCCAAAGCCTTTAGTTCTTATACTTCACATATATGCTCCCTGCGCAAGGCATAGGGCATAAAGGCGACATACAGATGCACACACTCAGATCCTCTTTGCCGCCAGTCTGAATGCTATTTTTGAATGTCAGTCTAAACACCCTTCTGCTGTGCTAGACAGTTACCATGCTGACATTTCTGCCTGCTCCCAAGCTTCTGTCCTTGATTGCCTTTTTCCAATCCCTTCTTCCTCTGGTGTCTGCCATAGCCAGGGAATTTCTCAGGGTTCTTGCATTCATGGCTTCCACCACTCCCATGCTTCCTCTTACCAGGCTTCATATGAGGAAGCTTCAGTGGTACCTCAGATCAGTGTCGTTTCAACAGAGCCACCTCGTGGACTTCCCAGTACCTTTCCTTCGCTATCTTAAGCTCGAGCTTCAGCGGTGGATTCATTAACTTTCACTCAACCCAGGGCTTCCTCTTCAAGCTCCACTTTAAACTCAGGAGTTCTTTATGCCTCAAACAAGGAGTGGGGCACCTCCTGTGTTCTCCTCACGGTTCAGGGTCTCTGGCCTCCCCATCAGAAGTCAGACCACATTAGTATAAAGGAGGTGAAGGCTCAGCTTCTAGCTCCGTAGGCTTTTATTTCCCTCTTTCATCTCGGCCCCCTCAAAGTTTTCACAGACAATACCACAGTGATATGATGTATCAAAAAGCAAAGAGGGTATAAGGTCACATCTTCTTTGCAGACTAGCTCTTCAGGTCTGGGATCTTGTTATACAGTATCAGTTTACATTCCCTTTGAGCACAGTTTAGTGGCAGACTCCTTGAGCAGGTCCAGCACACAAACTCACAAATGGATTCATCACAGAGATGTGTTCCTGGATATTGTCTATTGGTGGGGTATTCCTCGGGTAGATCTTTTTTGCCTCTAATCTGAGCAGACAACTTCCTCTATTCTGTTCCAGAGTCCCAAGTCCTCTGGCTTCAAAAGTAGACTCCCTGTCTTTCCCTTGGAAGGGGATGTTTCTCTATGCCTTTCCTCCCCCTCCTCTTTTATCGCGAGTCTTGCACAAGATCAGACTGGACTCTCCCAAAATCTTACTAATGACCCCCTTTTGTCCCAGACAGTATTGGTACCCCTTCTTTCTCACTTGGCTGGTGTAATCACCACAAGTTACCTCACTGGGTGGGTCTTCTCACACAAGATGTCTTATCCATCCTCACTTGTCCACTCCTCATCTGACACTGTGAGTGATAGGGTTTTGATCCCTTTCAGGCACCTGTTTTCTGAGGATGTGCTTCAGGTTTTTCAGGAGTCCAGAAAATCATATATGTCCAAGTGGAAGGGATTTACTGTCTGGTGCCTGTCTCACTATCAGGATCCCCTACCTGTGGAGGTTCCTTTGGTTCTCTGTTATGTGTGATCTGCTCCATGTGGGTTTGGCATATTCTTCAGTTAAAGCTCACCTGTCAGCAGTTTCTACTTGTCTGCCACTGGCGCTTCTTTTTGTCTCTATATTTGTGGCCAAGCAATTTCTTAAAGGAGTCCTTCATATTAGGCCTCCCAGGAAGCCTATTCTGCCTTCCAGAGACCTCAGTTTTGTACTTGAAAAATTGACCCAGGCTCCTTTTGAGCCTGCGTCTTCAGCTTCCTTACAACATTGTACTTGGAAGACTGTTCTTTTGGCTCTCACTTCAGCCAAGACACTGTCTGAACTTTAGGCTCTCATGGCCATTTCTCCTTTCTTAGTTTGCCACAGACACAGAGTGTTTGTTCACACTAATCCTTATTTTATGCCCAAGGTGGTCAATGAGGGCTATCCCCTTACCATGACCCGTGCCCTAACCCTAAGGTCCGTGACGACTGCAGCGCAGTTAAGGACATAGCAACATCCTCCACAATGGTGCGATAGTCACGAACGTTAAGGTTAGGGTAAGGGGATAGGTTTACTAACTATCCCCTTACCCTAATCCGTTCCCTAACCCTAAGGTCCGTGACTATCACACCATAGTGGAGAGCATAGCTTGTTTTTTATGTCCTCCACTGTGCTGCAGTGTTTTCGGTGAAGTTCACTTACGCAAAAGTTCACTTTCATTAAAGTGAACTTTCGCAGAAGTGAAGGCTTCCTATTTCAAGTTCGAAGTAGTGAACTTTCGTTCTTGTAATATATATATATATATATATATATATATATATATATATATACAGTATATATATATATATATATATATATATATATATATATATATATATATATATACAGTATATATATATATATATATATATATATATATATATATATGCTAGCATCTAACACTGACTGGCAATAGAATTCTAAATCTATGCACTGACCTATATTAATTCAGCAAAAAGTCACTTCAGTTAACGCCATTTCATTGGAAATGCCATTCATCAAATTCCATTCTTTTGTGGGGATGTGCCCTCCTTCCCACTAATTATATGTACCAACCATGAGATTGCACTACAGTGAGGAAAGGGCAAATTTCCCGATCTTCACTGTACCACAATCTCAGTATGAACAGTTCGACAAACGGCATGTTCGATGTGAGTGCACCGAAGATGCCGTTTGCTGAACTGAATTTTCACTGAACTAATAGCAACCCCTCTCCACTTCTTTTACAGTGGAAACATGCAAAATAACAAGGTTTTACTTTATATTACAAAAATCCCTGTTCTTTGCCAAAATACTTCCTGTGCATTGAGAGGCAAACATCTGTATCATACTAGTCTGAAGCCCTTCCTCTTAACTGTCTGTTTGCAAGTGTTCCAAAAAAGCATGCTTCCAGCTGCTTGCCTTATAGTAATATATGGCATATAGATGACAGCTCACATTAAACAGTATTTTCACAGCAATGATGCATGTTCACAATAAAACAGCAGTTTTACAAGAAAACATTGCATTCTTATAGTTATTTTAGGTTCATAGTTTCATAGGCACTTACTCGGCTACTACTCCGTGAAGATCTTTTGAGACCTAGCCATGCATTCCAAGAAGTTTATAGCCTTTACATTATAAGTATGAATAACCTGGAACCCTTGAATTTCAAGTACAAATAGATCATATATTACACCTATCCATAAGGGGCAAAGATATTAAACCATGAGTGAATTATGCTTTAATAGAGTAAGAGATGTACTTTGCTTTATATGGTGATGAAGATGATTCCACAGAAGTGGTATTCTCTGTGATACGTGTGTCCCTCCAGCATGTTCTCTTTATGTTTCAGAAAAGATTAATATGTCTTTCCATACCACTGTTGTAGTATTCTTCATCTAAGGGATCTCCTGCCAAGGATAACCCAACATCCAGCCAGGATGCCAAAGCCTTTAGTTCTTATACTTCACATATATGCTCCCTGCGCAAGGCATAGGGCATAAAGGCGACATACAGATGCACACACTCAGATCCTCTTTGCCGCCAGTCTGAATGCTATTTTTAAATGTCAGTCTAAACACCCTTCTGCTGTGCTAGACAGTTACCATGCTGACATTTCTGCCTGCTCCCAAGCCTCTGTCCTTGATTGCCTTTTTCCAATCCCTTCTTCCTCTGGTGTCTGCCATAGCCAGGGAATTTCTCAGGGTTCTTGCATTCATGGCTTCCACCACTCCCATGCTTCCTCTTACCAGGCTTCATATGAGGAAGCTTCAGTGGTACCTCAGATCAGTGTCGTTCCAACAGAGCCACCTCGTGGACTTCCCAGTACCTTTCCTTCGCTATCTTAAGCTCGAGCTTCAGCGGTGGATTCATTAACTTTCACTCAACCCAGGGCTTCCTCTTCAAGCTCCACTTCAAACACAGGAGTTCTTTATGCCTCAAACAAGGAGTGGGGCACCTCCTGTGTTCTCCTCAAGGTTCAGGGTCTCTGGCCTCCCCATCAGAAGTCAGACCACATTAGTATAAAGGAGGTGAAGGCTCAGCTTCTAGCTCCGTAGGCTTTTATTTCCCTCTTTCATCTCGGCCCCCTCAAAGTTTTCACACACAATACCACAGTGATATGATGTATCAACAAGCAAACGGGGTACAAGGTCGCATCTTCTTTGCAGACTAGCTCTTCAGGTCTGGGATCTTGTTATACAGTATTGGTTTACATTCCCTTTGAGCACAGTTTAGTGGCAGACTCCTTGAGCAGGTCCAGCACACAAGCTCACAAATGGATTCATCACAGAGATGTGTACCTGGATATTGTCTATTGGTGGGGTATTCCTCGGGTAGATCTTTTTTGCCTCCAATCTGAGCAGACAACTTCCTCTATTCTGTTCCAGAGTCCCAAGTCCTCTGGCTTCAAAAGTAGACTCCCTGTCTTTCCCTTGGAAGGGGATGTTTCTCTATGCCTTTCCTCCCCCTCCTCGTTTATCACGAGTCTTGCACAAGATCAGACTGGACTCTCCCAAAATCTTACTAATGACCCCCTTTTGTCCCAGACAGTATTGGTACCCCTTCTTTCTCACTTGGCTGGTGTAATCACCACAAGTTACCTCACTGGGTGGGTCTTCTCACACAAGATGTCTTATCCATCCTCACTTGTCCAGTCCTCATCTGACACTGTGAGTGATAGGGTTTTGATCCCTTTCAGGCACCTGTTTTCTGAGGATGTGCTTCAGGTTTTGCAGGAGTCCAGAAAATCATATATGTCCAAGTGGAATGGATTTTCTGTCTGGTGCCTGTCTCACTATCAGGATCCCCTACCTGTGGAGGTTCCTTTGGTTCTCTGTTATGTGTGATCTGCTCCATGTGGGTTTGGCATATTCTTCAGTTAAAGCTCACCTGTCAGCAGTTTCTACTTGTCTGCCACTGGCTCTTCTTTTTGTCTCTATATTTGTGGCCAAGCAATTTCTTAAAGGAGTCCTTCATATTAGGCCTCCCAGGAAGCCTATTCTGCCTTCCAGAGACCTCAGTTTTGTACTTGAAAAATTGACCCAGGCTCCTTTTGAGCCTGCGTCTTCAGCTTCCTTACAACCTTGTACTTGGAAGACTGTTCTTTTGGCTCTCACTTCAGCCAAGACACTGTCTGAACTTTAGGCTCTCATGGCCATTCCTCCTTTTTTAGTTTGCCACAGAGACAGAGTGTTTCTTCACACTAATCCTTATATTATGCCCAAGGTGGTCAATGAGATGTCCCTTAATCAGGCCGTCCAGCTTCCTTCCTCTTTTCCTTCTCTGTAGTCTGTTAGTGAGAAGGTTCTTCACACTTTGGATTTGCACAGACAGCTCAGATATCATTTGGATAAAAATAAAGTTATTTGCAAATCTGAGCAGCTTTTTGTTTCCTTTCATCCATGGACTTTGGGTTTGGCTGTTTCTAAGCAAACCATCTCCTCCTAGATTTCTAAAGCCATTTTGTTTTGTTATTCTTTTCATGGAAAATGTCTTTCTTCATCAGTAAAGGCACATTCTCCTAGGGCAGTTACTTCCTCTATTGCTTTTTTCAAGGGCATGGATACAACTTCCAACCTTGAGGCTCCTCTGTTCATACTTTTACGATGCATACAAGTTGGATGCTATTTCTAGGGCCAGGCCAGGCTTTGCTAGGGCTATCCAATGTGAGTCTGTAGAGGGCAGTTATGGGCCTTTCTCCTCCTAAGCTTCCTCTTGAGCTGTTGTTCTATTCCTTAGGTGAGAAATACTGCAACAGTGATATGGAAGGGCATAGTACAGTTGTGCAAAATCTTACCATAATTAGGGGTGCTGTTAGCATTTTGGGGACCCCCAGCAAATGTCAAGTTGGGGGGCCCCTAGGCACTTCTAGTCTAAGTATCATCCTGTCACTGTCACCCCTCGTAAGCAATCTTTTAGTTCATGCTACAAACTTTTAAAAAAGTACACACAGACAAGCCTGTAACTACAGTGCTCTTACATTACAACAGGCCCATCTCACAAAGGGAAATCCACAGTTATTGGCATTTAACTGCAACAGTGATGCATTGCAACGACGCTATGTACAGGGTGGACTTAGGAGAAATGGTGTCCGAGACGCTGCCTACTGTTTCAGACCCTCCAACACACAGACCCTGAAGTGATTTCCTCTGTTTGGCCTCATCTTAGGCTACCAGTACCACGCACATTCATTTTCTCTTCCTTTTCTCATATTTTACCTTATTCTTCAGAAATGATGGGCCAGATTCAGTAAGGTCCACACTTAGTGTACAGTAAATGTACAAAATATGTATTCAAGAACATTCTTATCACATTTGTTGTGCTTCCGAGTCACTTAGAAAGATTACACTATGTGTCCATGTAGTCTACCCTTTGTGGTAACCTTTACAAATCCCTGTCAGTATGTAAAGCTGCAAGAATATCAGTGGGAAAACTAAAATTAGGAGGAAGAAGGTGTGAATTATGTCCATGTTGTCTGTTCACTCAGAATGGTGTGCACTTAATGTACATTTAGAGTAGGTGTTATTGAATCCCAGGACATAGCTTTCTATATGCTCTAAAGTGAATTTTAGTTTTTTAGCGTTGTTGCCTCACAGTAAGACGTTGTCCTGTTCGATTCTCAACTAAAGCTTCTTCAGTGTGGAGACATGCGTGAATGGGCGTACCTTCGTTGAAGGTTGTGCGTCAGGGCTGGCAACTTGGTACGTAAAAATCTACTGCCAATCATTAGCGGACCGGAGTTCCGCTGTGGTGACCCCTAACTGGGAAAAGCCAAAAGATACAACAACAACAACACAACCTTTTAATCCAGTGATGGTTTCAACAGAAGTTATGATTAAGGAAAGAAATTCAGTGTTGCTGTTCAGTTTTAGTTTTCCTAGTATCCTATCAGCACACCTTTGCTGACCAGCACAGTACAGTAATAACTTTTTAAGAAATAAGTCAATTAAACCAGGGACCCAAAAACATAGGGGTTATAGATGTCCTGGGATGCATTTTAACCAACCTATTAATCCAACTATGGCTTAAACAAAAATCATGAGTAAGAAAAGAATTTCAGTCTTATTTTTTTCCCCATTCAAGAAAGACATATTGTCCCCACGGCTTACTATTCAAAGCTAACAAATTAATAGCTCACAATAAACTAGCAAGTCAATTGTGAGGATACACCAGCCTGTGTGGGGAAACTACCTGCCTCCCTACCCTTCCCTGAAAAGATAATTAATGCGTATATGCATCCCACTGGTGTTAGACTGGGATGAAAGCGGAGGTTCAAACTGTTGCAATAATTAATTTCAAATGTCTTTTGATGTGCATACATATAGCATACCTCTTCACACCTCACCCCTAATCCCCGAAAGCATCCACCTGTATATGTGCCTGCTGTGTGATTGTAAGGAAAGTGAAAAAAGTAGTGATTACAGTAATGTATTCTGTTTTTGCTCCTAGACAGTACACTGCCCCTGCACACGCTATACTAATTCTCTTTGTACACCTCTGAGGCCTGTGAGAAAAGTAAAGGAAACAATGACCACACCATCCACAGCCCAAACATAAGATAAATGACCTTCTATGCACATCTCTAAGGTTTGACTGTAATGCAAATTATAGTAATAATAACCACACAATCCTCTCACCCCCACATAACTGTAACTGTAACCTACAGCAGCTTTCTGTGTACACACATCTGAGCAGGGCTGGTTTTAGAATGGGTACAACTGAGTGCAGAGACCATTATCAATTTTATCCTAACAAGGTTATATCTCAGCCCCATTCAGTTGTGGGGCCCCAATACGATCAAGGTGATTAAGGCACCCCCCCCCGTATTTCATTTATACATCTAGGGAGTCGGGTTCAACACACTTGTAGATCTAAGTGTCTGAATATTCTGTACCATATAATATGCATTACTTTTGAAATATAATTACTTGTTAACTGCATTTTATGATACCCAGAAAAATAATGCATGTGTCTTGGCATTATCGTGTGCGTACAGATAAAAATAAGTGATATTTTACACACACACACACACACACACACACACACACACACACACACACACACACACACACACACACGTGCACACACTCCAGCACGCAAATGCATCTAAGCTGTAGCAATAATAGTTTTGTTCTTATTTCAGTTAATTTCAACACATGCAACACTGCTACTGCCAGACCAGATCAGTGACTGTTGTTTAGCAGTCTTCAAACAGTAGGGTTAAATCACTTTTATTTACCTTATTGAGGAGTAATGCATATCTGTCACTGCCCCTGATTTCACAGACCTTCGCGGATTTTCCCTCATAATTTTGCTGTGTCCTTTGTAAAAAGTTTGATTTGCTGGTAACCATTCAGTATTGCAGTCAATAAATCAAAACAAATTAAAACATCAGCGTTTTCTGCTTCTTATTGTCCAAAAATGCATATTGATGGAAAAGGTGTTATTCTATTACATTTTAAGTGAATTAGAGTAAGATTTAAAACATGTTCCTGATTTTGAGGCTTTATTATGCTATTATTTTTGGCACTGCACAGAATTGTTCAGCAAATAAGTTGAGAGTTATAGCATCTGGTATTCTTGCCAGTATTTATAAAACTCCGTGAAGGAGGAAACCATCCCTGAAGATCAGAAGCATCAGTTCTTCTTAAAATCCATGGCATCCACTGAAATCGGTCACTCTGGACTGCTGATCTCTCTAGTGTTTACCTTGCTCATGTTCATTATCAGCTTTATCTTAACAGGGTCATATCACAACCCTGTTCAGGTTAAAGAGCTTAATCACAAAATGAATACAGTTTTGTTCTCCTCATTTTCCCCCAACCAACAGCAGCTTTTGTGGGACACCCACAAAGTCAAGGATGATTAAGGGGGCCCCCCCTTCAGACACAAGTAATGCAGGTACCTAAAGCTGGCTATGTTGTTAGTTTTAGTGGACAGAATGTCCACAAGCAGTGTTTAACTAAGCTGGGGTCACTATGTCAGTGGTAAAATATTTAATGGAATTGTGAAGACTGTTACTCAATAAAAATGCTATTATTATAACCAGAGAGATCTTTGAATTTTTAAGAAGAGATAAATAAATGTTATTGTTATCCACTTGGCTTAGTAAGTATACAAGATTGTTATACAACTTTTGTAGGTTTGACAGACACTTTTACAAAATATCAAGATAAGATAAATTGCTGTGGTTGGGGGCCCACAGGAACAGGGGGCTCCCAGTGACTGCTGGGTTCACTGGTACCTAATGCCGACTATGACCATAATAGTAGATGGCTTTCTCTTCACTGTTGCAGTATTCACTCCCTCTCTCCTACCTCATCTGTTCTAGATTTGGCCTTGTACTTGTCTTACCCTCCTGGCTGAGGAGCTTGTCTTCTTCCTTTTCTCCTTCTGGATGCACGTTTTGCTTGCCCTTATGGGCATTCTGTTCCTCCTGGGGCATTTTAATATATCAGTGTGTGTGTCTGTACCTCACCTTTTTGCCCTATGTCTTGCATGGGGAGTATATGTGTGATGTACAATGTCTGTAAGGACTAAAGGCTTTCGTATACTGGCCAGATGTTGGGATATCCTTGGCAGCAGATCCCTTAGTTGAAGAATACTGCAACAGTGAAGAGAAGTACATGTACTTTTATGGTAAGATTTTAGACAACTGTACTATTTCGCCAGAGGGTGTTTATGCCACAACTGGACTTCTAAATATACAGTAGGACTTAAAGGATGGGGTTGATTCAGCTCTGTAAGCATGGCAGTGGGGCACAACTCAGTGTAGCTTTTGTGATATGGGCCCTTGATTTTCTTGGTGGGAAAGCATTGCGGTCATTCAGGCTGTGTCAGTATTTAGACAAATACCTGTTTCAGGGGACATTATATGCAATGATTAGCCTAATCAGTGCCAAAAACAGTGGAATGATCACATCCCTAGACCTGGACATCAAACTCTTACTGATAAGATGCACAATGAAGAAGGATGTTCGTACAGTTTTGGAGAATATGGCAATCAAAGGACAGTTCATTGTCTGCATAAGTTCCCAAATCCATAACAACAAGATCAGTTTTCAGGGCTGTGTTGTCAATATGATAGTTACAGAGAACATCATGTTTGCTGAAAGATACTGTTACAGTATATATTTTTTGGCATTTAGTTTAGGCCATGGTTTTGATACCAGCTACTTCTTTGGGAAGGGCCATCTTGGTGGATCTTGGTGTCTTCTGGAGAGTTTGATAGCACCACGTTTATAGTTATCTGCAGACTTGGTCAGCCATAAATCCTTAATATTAGCTTTTACCTCCGAGAAGTAAATGCCAAAGAGGAGTGGCCCTAGAATTGAACCCTGGAGTACAATGATAGTGACGTCTTTTGGAGAAGGTACAGCTGTCCACCCTAATATCCTGAGTTATCTTATTGAGCCAGTTTCCTATCCAAGCAGTTACACAGGGATTTACATTAACAGGGTAAGTTTATCAACTCTATCCAAGTGTGGCATGGTGTCGAACACTGTAGATATATGGTGTATAATGACTTTCCGTCATCCGTTGCTTCAGTGACCTTCTCAAAGATATAGACCAGGTTAAGTAGACAGGATGTACCTTTGAAAAAAATGAACTTGCTGGGGTCAAGAGCTTGTAGGTTGCCTTAACTTTCACCACCCCATGGTAGCCTTATGAACTTCACAATCCCTGTGTATGGGAGGTGCATGCATGCATCCATGCATATGTAACCTCCTGACTAACTGGCACACTGTGTAAGCAGTAAGGAGCCTGCCACGCTTGTAATTTTTATTACAGAGAGCCTAGGTTGCCTCCCACCCATCCCATGACGGTTGAAATGACATAGGGAACTCACTCCCATCTCCCCTCCTCCCCCCATAGCTCTTCTGGCCAGTGCAGCTAATCGAACATAGGTCATCTGAGGGGCATTAAGGACTTTATTCCTCTGCACCGCAGGACCACTGTAACAGATAATATAGTTACTGAGTGTGTTGTCTCCTCAAGAATATTGTAAATCATTCTGCTGTTGATCACTGATGGTGACATATTTGAAATGAACAATACATGTCAATAGAGACGTGTTAAAACTACAAAACACAAACACAAAGGCTGCCTGGATGACACTCACAATGATAATGGGAATGAATGTGCCTGGTCATGTATCATGCCAAGGCCTAGAAAGTGAGCAGGCAGCAGGTATGGGATGAGAAAACATACGTAAAAAAGAATGCATGCTTCCTTTGTTTCAGCCTCACAACAGAAGTGCTTACTTCGGTGTCACGGAGTTAATAGATTAAAGCTGGCTGTTATTTTTGTGGCTGTTATTTTTGTGGCAGTAAAATTCGTGTGCTGTTTTGCACATCATGGCTTAATAGCTGTTAAATTATGCATCTCGTTTTTATGACTTACAGAAATCATTTATATGCTCACTTTTATCTTAACATTGGTTTGTTTGGTGGTGGATAAAATCATTTCTAAAGCTTTCCTGCTCTTTGTATGAAAAATGGCTCCTCATATCTTTCCTTTTAGAATCTCTCTTTTTTAAGCACTTGTCTTTTGTGTGCTGTTTCAACTTTCTGAGATATTTCTAGGCTTTATTATGTTACCTGTCTCATTTTGAATTCAGGGTAGCAAGGTAGAAGTGTTTAATTACCTTACTCTATCGTCAATGGCACTTCATTTTTGGTATACAGTGTTTGAGCTCTTGTTTCTAATCTGATGTTTTTCTGTTTTTATTCTAGAATTGATTAATTCATTTGATTTTTAGAGCTAGAAGACCCAGTGAGGCAAAAATGTTCCCCATGGTTGAAGCAGTCTTGTTATTAAATGTCTGATAAACTAATTCAGCTGTTATAGATGTGTAAATATGTAAAAATGAGATGCTAACTTGCAAAGAAAAATTGTACCTTTTTGTTACTAACTCTAGTGCATTGATTAGACATTGCTGTATCACAAACTGAGAATGAGGTGACTCAAGCTCCTAAGAATATTTTATATAGTAAAGAGGATACCTATATAAAAAGGTGGGTATCACACAGGCTTGCCATGTGCAGAAGGAGATCATGTTTAGGGCAGGCAGGTTAAAGAGATGGCTGGATATAAAGAAGAGTAAGATGTGAAATGTGCAATTAGAGCAGGAGGTTCGGTGTTCTATACATTGGTGATACAGGCAGGAAAGATTCTTACTCCAGTGCAGTCAGTGGTGATACAGGCAGGAAAGACTCTTACCCCAGTGCAGTAAATGGTGATACAGGCAGGAAAGACTGTTACCCCAGTGAAGTAAATTGTGATACAGGCAGGGAAGCACTCTTAACCCACTGCAGTCATTGCAGATACAGGCAGGAAAGACTCTTACCCCAGTGCAGTCAATGGTGATACAGGCAGGAAAGACTCTTACCCCAATGCAGTCAGTGGTGATAACAGGCAGGGAAGCACTCTTAACCCACTGCAGTCATTGCAGATACAGGCAGGAAAGACTCTTACCCCAGTGCAGTCAATGGTGATACAGGCAGGAAAGACTCTTACCCCAATGCAGTCAGTGGTGATAACAGGCAGGGAAGCACTCTTAACCCATTGCAGTCATTGTTGATACAGGCAGGGAAAGACTGCCACTCCAATGCATTCAGTGGTGATACAAGCAGGAAAAAGTGTAACCCCAGTGCAGTCAATGGTGATACAGGCAGGAAAGACTGTTACCCCGGTGCAGTCAATGGTGGTGCAGGCAGGAAAGACTGTTACCCCACTGCAGTCATTGGTGATACAGGCAGGAAAGACTCTTACCCCAGTGTTGTCATTGGTGGTACAGGTAAGAAAGACTGTTACCCCAGTGCAATCAGTGGTGATACAGGCAGGGAAAGACTCTTACCCCAGTGCAGTCATTGGTGATACAAGTGGGAAGACTCTTACCCTAGTGCAGGCATTGATGATACAGGCAGGGAAAAACACTTACCCCAGTGCAGGGCATGTGATAAAGCAGGTGTTCTGAGCAAGGTTGTGTTTCAAGGACAGTTGATAGACCTGGTGGGAAAAGGAAAAAAATAAAAGAAGCATTTTTTACATAAACCACGTAGCAATGAATTTGTTGTAAGATCAAATTGAAACCAACAAATCAGCTCGATTGTGATACTCTGTGGGTGTGCCTCATGCTAAACTAGTAAACTGGGATTATATTCCGGGCATACAGTGAGACAGCTGGGGGGAGGCAACAGGAATAGTGGCACTATAGAGTAGTGACAGCAGAGCAGCAACTTGTATTCTAGTAAAACCGCAAGCCTGTGTCCCTGAGATTTATTTGTTTTACAAGAACTAGTCAAAAATGAGTATATTCTATGGGCAGGTTATCAGAGAACATTCAAACACAAGACACTAATACTTAGTGGAACTGTAAAAATACTGAATATCTTGTGTTCTAGTACAGAACAGTGGGATTTCATTGAAGAGATTTTGTCTTACTTTCTGTTGCAAGGCATATTAGAAATCAAGTTAAAATGTAATTGCCACTATTTAATATATACAACTAATATAGCACATATTTTATTGTTGCAGGTTTGTCAGCATTGTAAGCAAATTGTCCCCCCTGACTGTCCAGTTGTTTATGCAGCAAGAGCAGGCTATGAGAGGCTATGGCATCCAGCATGCTTTGTTTGTGCAGCTTGCAATGAACCGCTTGTTGACCTCATTTACTTCTGGAAAAACAATAATCTTCTGTGTGGACGTCACTACTGTGACAGTGAAAGGCCCCGCTGCACAGGGTGTGATGAGGTAAGTTTCAAGCCCACAAATATCATAGAAGCTCTCTGCTTTGCTCTTTTTCTCCAAGAGTCATATTATTCATTGACAGATTATAAGCAAAAGAGCTGTTCAGGTGACACAGTCCAAATAACATTTGAATGTGTCATGGACAAAGTGACATTTTACTTGTGGAGGGGAAACAGAAACAATGTTTAAAAGATGTTAGGTAAAACAAAAGGGAAAAAAGAAGCCAAATTGCTACTTAAAGAGAAGCCAGACTATAGTAATAAGTTTCATTGGTTCTGACAGGTTCACCATGCTCCACAAAAGGTATGCAAAGATGTGTTAACATCAACATAAAGGTAGAGACATCAAAGTGAAATCCTCTGTGCCTGAGCTGGAGGTAGCTTATGTGACTATTAAGCTCTCAAGGCCCTTATCAAAAAGAGAAGAATTTCCTTTTTCTCCTGTCCAAATTACTCCTTTGCAGTTTAACCACCACCTTGGGTATGCTTAAACGTAGTAGGGGAATTTCCTTTTTATCCTGTCCAAATTGCCACTTGACAGTTTAAATACTACTTCGGGCGTTGACTAAAAATTAGGCCATTGACTAGGTGGAACTAACCAAGTTAAAAGAAGGTAAGTAAATAAAAAAGAAATTGTTTATGATTAGTTTGTATAGGAAGCCAAGAAAGGATATCTGGTAGTAATTAAACCTAATTTGCCTTGTAAAAATGTCAGAGTTGTACCAAAATCAGGCCAGTCATCTTTCTACTGTCTTTACAGTATCACAATCCATGGCAATCAGGTTTATTAATGCTTTGGACTTGTACTGCCTGTTTCTCCAGCTTTAATTAAATGGGTGAATTCTCTGCTCCAGGAAGAGAAAAGCTTGAAGTGGATAAGCAAACTCTGTCCAAAAGATTGATGAGTACACCATGCTTTGCCTTTATGCAGCAAACTGCCTATAGGAAAACATTGCCTTCAAAGGTCACTGTGCTAGGAAAACAGCTTCTTTCAGTGTTTCATAAAAGTTGTCTTCACTATATAAATCTGTGTCCTAACACCTTGGTTATCAGGTTACACCTTCACTCAGAACTAGTGCTTGGACCATAATTCCAGAAACTGGGGCTCTTTCGAAGTTAGGTGCTTCAGGACTTGACCTTCTTAGCTCTTACATTCTGCTTTCTCTTTGACACCAAGTTCACATCCCCAGTGTTAAACACTAGACAAGGCCTACATATTACATTACATTGCATATTAGATTGCACTTTCTTGATGATAGAAGAAGACAGTATGTCTATCCAGTTTATCTTTTAAGTGCCTTAAAGTTTTACACCCCATCCATCCTTACCTTCTGTCTTACTCTCTTTCCACCTGCACCATGCTCTTTTGAATGCCCCTATGGATTCTCTGTCCAATAGCCACTCTGAAAGTCCATGCTATGGATCCACAGCCCTCTCTGTGAAAAAAAAAATACTTTCAGAGATCCAAGGTGCAGTTAATCCCTACAGTCTTCTGCTTGTGCCCCCTCATTCCTTCCATGCCCTTCCCAGTCCTTATATAGCATCCAGAACAGCATGTAGTATTTAAGGTGTGGTCTGACCAGTTTCTTGCAGAGTGATAGCATGACATCTTTACTTTTGAAATGTATGCTGTTGAGAATACACCCACAAACTCTGTTTGCTGCTGCAACTGCCTTCTCATTCTGCTTTTGTTGATCCAGTCCAAGGTTGATCACTACACACAGTTCCTTTTCCTCCTCTGCAGTCATGCATCAGTTTAATTTCTCCCAGATGATGCTTCACACCAGTTCCGATGAAGCCTAAACACAAAACTTTGCATTTGCTTGCATTGAACCTCAACTTTCATCTTTTGACCCTTTTGTTCAGCCTTTCAAATTCTTTGCTAGTATATACACTTCATTCTCCTCTGCTACACCTATCTTTTGTCATCAGCAAAGAGACTAATCCTAGTCTGTGCTCCCTTTGATACACATGAAACAAACACAGTGAAGAGTATTGGACCCAGGGCAGACCACTGTTGTACTTTTCTAGTCATTTCCTTAGTGAATCCCTTCACCACAACCTTTTGCAGCCTGCCATTTAACCATGGGGCTATCCCACTCAGTTCCTCTAACCTGGTCCTAATCTAGCCGCTTCAATTTTCCAGTCAAGCTCCTGTGTGAGGCAGAATCCAAGGCCTTGTTGAAATCCATATAGACAAGCTTTAACTTTACTACTACTCCCCATCAAGTTCTACTGTAGCACAGTCATAAAATTGAATCAGGTGTTACAGGCAGCTCCTTCTGTCCAAAAACTTGTGTTTGTTGCCATTCTACAGATTGTCGTCCTATAGACATGCTACCCACCTTAACCTCAGGATTTTTATCCTCCCCCATACAAGGGTACTAGAACTACTTTCCTTCAGTCCTCTGCCTCTTCTGCACTAGCCACTGATCTGTTGGCAGTCCATTTTGTCTTGTGCTGTATTCTCCCTAAGAGAAACTATTTTCCCCTGAACATCCTCCCTTTGTATTCTGGTATCTGTTTACTATTCTTCCCATTATGTCTTTCCCATCTTCCAGCATGGCACACTCCCCATGCTTTCATCTGTAAACAGAAAAGCAAAGTATTCATTCAGTACATCTGCTGTTCTGTGATCTCCTAACCATCTTTGCTCTGCCTAGCCAGTTCCATCCCTCCCTTTCTTTTTTTTTTTTTTTGCTATGTACCAAAAAAAAAGAAAACTTGTTTCCCTTCTTGATCCCACCTGCTAACACCTTTTCAAATTTAGCCTCTGCAGCCATTAACATCTTTGTTTCCTTGTACTGTACTTCCTTCACCTCTCACCCCCTCCTTTCCACTTCTTTAAGAGTCTCTCTTTTGGATTAATTGCTAGCATCACATTCTCGCACCCTATCCATACTCCCCACATTGTAGCACCAAAGGTGTTTTTATGAAGCTGACCAGATAAATCACAGGCCCTGTTTCTGACATTATTCTTTAGGACCTAAATGTGTGGCAACAGCTGCACTCCTCACTATAGCACTTTGGTCCTTCTTCCGTGGTTTCCCAGCCACGTGCTGTTCCCATAACTCTGTTCACGGCACCACTCCATCTGCTGTTCACTGAATACAGTGTCCTGCTTCCTCATGGCACTGACAGTACCACAAGGAATACCTACACACCTGCCTCCTTTCCCAGAAAGCTTCCCAGTTTCCTGTTTCTCTGTCAGAGCACCACATTTGCATCAGTTATAGATACCTAGAATGTATATCACTATTTTCTGACTGTTTTCAGTAGAGATGAATCTATTGTGCTCACTGTGAGTCCTGAGACAACCCCTATTCAAACTAAACTCTTGGCTACACTTTAATTGCACTAATTCCGTAGTGATAATTTTTTAATACTGTGCTCGTCTACATACCTCATAACATGAGACCACATAACAGTGACTAGATAAATACTGTTTCTTGTATATAATTCTACATAATTGTACATGTTTACAGATACCTGGCTAAGGTGTGCCTTCCTGTGCAGTTCAAACAACAGTAAATAAGTAAAGGCTCTCATTGGGATTTGGTGTACCTTATTTAATATTATCTTGTGGAACATGTGTCTGCATCAGATGCAAAAAGGATGGATTGTCCTCTTGTTTGTTTTATGATCTCCACTCCCCACTCCCAAAACTTTATCAGTTACAAACCCATGGGGAGCCATCCCTTCTTTGGTTGCTTTCAGCATATCATGATTAGTTCCCTTCAAGAGCAGCCATGGTACTGCTTCAGTCCCCATCTGGTTCTTTTCCTGATCATTTTTAGCAGTTCAGCTAATAGGCATATTTGCTGGTCATCTAACAACTGCAGTGGTAACCATTTGAAATGTTAGGACCTACTACACTGAGTCCCAAAATGCAGAGACTGAATGGCCGAAAAAATGGTCTTACATATATTAAGTCTGAGATGACATTTTCAGAATATTCCCTTTTTTCTGAGGTATAATACCGCAGAGTTGGTATATATAACTTTGGGGGGAGGGGGCTTATCCTGCCAAAATAAGTTTTTTTAAGGATAAGAGCGATTTTCAAAATTTGCTTTTCTCCCATGTTTTTGGTCTTTTTTTTGGCTTTTCAGTGCTTGGCATTCCAAGTGCTGACATTTCAATAAGGAGACAACTGCAACATATCAATATCCCATGTAGTCCACCTCTTTCATATCTCCTTGTCAAGACCATATGTACACTCTCCAGTTTCTTTTGTATTTTTGTGTCTCAGATTTATCTCCCCCTTCCCATTATCTGACTTAATATGATTAAATGGCTACTGTGAATTATCACACTACCAAATCTGCAACAGAAGACCCTTAGTGTATGTACCAATGTCTATTGCATTGTAAATTTACGTGCACACAGATGACCTTTTTCCATAAACTAATGCAGTGAGATCTATTGGGTAACTTTGTGTTACCTTTACTTCATGCTCTGCTTTTAGAGAACTACTTTCTTCTGTGGCCATTGACTAGTTAGGACTTGTGTTCAAACAAGTATCTTTCCTCTTAACTGGAATTTACTGCTTGATGCCATCATGTTTTATCAAACACTGTCCTCTAGTGAAACTAAATTGTTACACCACTTATTTTTTCATGCCAAACATTTTCATTTTAAGATCCTTAAAATAGTCTTTCTGATTCTGTATCTAACAGAAAATAATACTCCCCCAGATTCAGCAAGCCCTGCACGGTGTGCAGGACTAGTGCAGGAGCCCCAGCCAGCGATATATCTGCCGTGCGATCCAAGAATAGGCTGTAGGGACATGTATGAGTGCTCCTGTACTAGTCCTGCACGGACTCAGCCCCTGTATGCAAATTACCCCATTTGTAGGTGTAATCCATGCAAATGAGGTGAATTTGTGAGCCAGGAAGCTGGAAGCTGGCCGTGCAGGACTAGTGTAATCTGCAGAAATGTACTCGGCCAGTAACCAAGTACATTTCTACAAAGCTACAAATCGGAGCCATGACAGCTCCAAATAAAGGGTGGATATTATGTAGAAAGCATGCCAATGACCAAATATATGGCCATTGGCATGGAAAACAGTTGCAAAAATAAAAAAAATCAACTTTAATTTTTTTTTAGCCAATCTCAGCTGTTTAAGTGTAGGGCAGCGGCGCACAAATGGGATCAGGCAAAAAATAAAATAAAAACCTAAAATACGTTTTCTAACCAAAATCACTATTTTGCCATTATACTCAATAGCAGGCAGAAGACAACATGGTCAGTGAATAGTGGTTGCTAAGGGGGAAGGCTCAGTGCAGGACTTGTAACTATGCATCAGCAGGCAATCCTATGCAAATGAGGGGAATGATACTGAATCCCAGATTTCCCCTGCATGCTAGTCAGCACCCAACAGTGTAAGAGCAGGAATACCCTGGCGCAAGCCTAGGAGTTAGCTGACATCATAGGGGAGTGTGTCAGGCATACTGTAAGTGGATTGGAGCCCTTTGGCTCGGGTTTCCCCTTAGCTTAGCAGAGCTAAGCAAGGGGGTGTGTCTGAGACTGCCTAGCACTCTTTACATTGTCTAAGTGGGTGTGCACGCCGCGCACCGGATTTTAAAGGGAAAAAAAAGTAAACCAGGAAATAGCAGCTCTGTGCACATTTGAGCACTGTGTTTGCGCTGCACGCCCCCAGGCTTAAACAGGAAAGCAGTGGGAAGGGAAAACAGCAATAGGAAGGTAATCTAGCAGAACTAGCATAGCTGGCAGGTGAAATGTATCAGAATCAGCCAGTTACACAGGCAGCAGACCAGCCTGGAACACTACTATAAACTATGCAAACACCTTTCTGTATGTTTTTTCCCACATACTCTACACCACTGGTCTATACAAGTGGGGGAATTTTAAAAAACAAATACAACAAAATGATAGGGGCTGCAATAGCTATCATACATCAACATGTGGAAGAGGCTGAAGGTGGTGAGGATGAGAATGCTGTCGACCAACCCACAGTGAGGAGAGGGAGAAGAGTGTACAGACCCAGGGTAACCTACCAGGAGCTACATGAGCTGGAGATAGTGGACCGCTATAAGGTGGACAGGGACCTCTTACAGCAAATTGTTGAGCTGGGCCAGCCACACCTCACACACAGAACTAACAGAGGGGAACCCATCTCAGTGGATACCAAGGTATGTTTAGGCCTAAGAATACTAGTTACAGGTACCTTCCAAAGGCCAACTGGGGATATCATGGGGATCTCACAGGCATCAGCATCCAGGGTACTCCACCTGTTCCTGGATGCCATGTCAGCACATGCTGGTGAACATGTATATTTCCCCAACACACGTGAGGCATTGGCCAGCAATATGCATTTCTTCCACCAAATAACAGAATACCTACCCTGAGGTAGTGGGTGCTATAGACTGCATGCACATACGCATCAAAGCACCACCTTGTGAGCATGGTAGGGTCTACATCAACTGGGATGGGCTTCCCCTCCATCAAATGCCAGGTCATGTGCGATGCCCAGGACATTATAATGAATGTGTGTGCTGGCTGCCCTGGAAGCTATCACGATT
The DNA here is from genome assembly GCF_019279795.1 of Protopterus annectens. NCBI lineage: Eukaryota > Metazoa > Chordata > Ceratodontiformes > Protopteridae > Protopterus > Protopterus annectens. The sequence goes on from NC_056739.1 coordinate 959,756,240, forward strand.
CCCACGTCTGGCATCTGACACAGCTGTACCAGAGATTTGCCATTGGGGACATCCCTTACGGTCACCTAGTGGGGGATGCTGGTTACACACTAGAGCTGTGGCTGATGACACCCATCAGAAATGCACACAGCCCCGAACAAGAACTCCCTAATGAGGCACACCCACAGACCAGAGTTACAATAGATTGTGTGTTTGGGATGCTCAAGTCATGGTTCCGGTGCCTGGACACATCCGTTGGAGCCTTGCAGTACTCCCCAACTACATGTACTTAAATTGTCATTGTATGCGCCATGATACACAATATGGTCCTGTGGAAACAGCTGCAGCAGGAACAGCACGGGGCAGGGCCACACAGCCCCCCACCATTGCCAAGGCCTGCACAGGCCCAGAGTGACTCCGAGGAGGAACAACCTGAGCCTGCCCCAGTAGGCAGAAGGAGATGTGCCCAGTATGCCTTGGCCTTGGCAAAGAGGCAACGCATAGCACATACACTGACAGAGGAGGGACCCAGGGAATGACACCACTCTCTGACTCGCACATACAGTAAAAGAGATGCCAGACATGACACTACCTGTGCTCAACCATGTATAGGGAGTGTACTATGTGCATCTGACATAGGCAGCCCTGCAGCACCATCCTCAGTACTAGCATACCCACAAGGTAAGTCACTTTCCTTACCAATTGCCGAATGGAGTAGTATATGTTGTTACCTGTAGCTATGGTATGGATGTGAGCATGCAAGGGAATTGGGTGGCTGAATGGGATGCCAGCAGATAGTAGCCACCTAAATTGGCAACATGAGATGCGTAACAAGTAATGGTGTCACCATAGTAGCCAGTACTACACATGGTGACAAAACCCACTGCAGGAAATGTGCTGGGCCACATGTGTGTCCATATGACACACAAATGCCAGTCACGGAGGTTCACATACCCAACAACAGTCTCAGCCAGCAGGACAGGTGTAGACAAACACAAACAAAGGCTGTGCTAAGGCCTCTGAATGATGCCTATGGGTAACGTCCCTCTCCAGGCCTACACAGACAGACTACATCAAGTCAGGCAGTGGGATGTTAGTTCTGAAGGGTAGGAAGTCAGAAACTGATATGTAGGTCAATCAAACCCAAGACCTGTAGTACACTGATATGCCTCTAGTCAGCATGATAGATTAGAATGCATAATGAAATGGAGTACCTGACGTACCAGTACAGTCATAACAAATGTGTACAAGTGTCAGGTGTGCCTCCTCCAATCCTGTGTAGAAATGTAGAAACAGTCAGGTGTGCCCCCAGTCCTGTGTAGAAACGTAGAAACAGTCAGGTGTGCCCCCCCAATCCTGTGTAGAAATGTAGAAACAGACAGGTGTGCCCCCCCACTCCTATTTAGAAATGTAGTAACAGTCTGGTGTGCCCCCCAATCCAAAGTACACATGTAACAATCAGGTGTGCCCCCCAATCCTATGTAGATATGTAGAAACAGTCAGGTGTGCCCCCCCCAATCCTGTGTAGAAATGTAGAAACAGTCAGGTGTGCCACCCCAGTCCTGTGTAGAAACGTAGAAACAGTCAGGTGTGCCCCCCAATCCTGTGTAGAAATGAAGAAACAGTCAGGTGTGCAGCCTCCCCCACTCCTGTGTAGAAATGTAGTAACAGTCAGGTGTGCCCCCCCTACCCCAGTCCTGTGTAGAAATGTAGAAACAGTCAGGTGTGCTCCAACAACCATACGTAGAAATGTAGTGCCAGTCAGGTGTGCCCCCCCCAATCCTATTTAGAAATGTAGTAACAGTCTTGTGCGCCCTCCCCCCAATCCGTTATACACACGTTGTAACAGTCAGGTGTGCCCCCCCAAATCCTATGTAGAAATGTAGTAAAAGTCAGGTGAGCCCCCCTCCAATCCGATGTAGCCATGTAGTAACATGTATGTGTAGGTGTAATACCAGTGGAGCACAGATGACCTGAGGTGGCCAAGGTAGTGGGATAGATGGTAGCATTTGTACAATATGCAGGTATGCGTGTGTTAGATTGGTGTGTGTTTCATATTGTATGAGAGTGGGCAGTATGTATGCATGTTGAGGTTTGACCTGTTGGCCATTGCCCACTACTGCCGATGACAGGGCCAAGTCCTCACAACTGCAGTGCCAAAGACAATTCTCCCCAGTATAACACATGCTAGCAGTAAGCCATTGTAAATGTATGGTGGTAATATATGTCACCATCTGAAAGATAGACATGGCATGACTGTTGGGCTAGATATACAAGCAGTAGACAGGGAAAAGTACCCCAGACATACAGTATACAATGTGTAACTGTGAAATGGACACACCCTTGAAATTGTACATACAGGAATGCATCACATTATCTGGGCTTGTAGTAGGAAATACCAATGTCGTCTGGCCGAACACTTGCAGATCACAAAGGTGATAGGACTGATGTATTTGTAAACAGCTGATGTTCCTGCACAAGCTAGCATAACTAAAATGTCCCATGCATATCTGTGAGTCAGATGCAAGTAGTGTCCATAGCACACATGCACCCAGCTCACCCAAACACCACCCAAAGGTACCTCTCTGGTCGTATCCCTGCTGTTGGGATTGGGAACAATATGACCCCCACCTGTGTATGGCAATAGTGAAAGAATGCAGCATGCAGTGCATGTGTCCCATGCAGGTGTGTCCTTAGCTGTAAGTAGCACCCTGCCAGCATCCACACATCCTGATCAATACTAATAGAAAGTTTTGGCATGAACACCTAGCACACCTACCCTGTCACCCCAGGGGAATATACTGTATGGCATTCTGGGACTGTAGGACTGACTGAATGTAACGGCCTGCTACAGCTGGCCTGCATCACCACCAAATGACCTACTGGCCCCTGCAAAAGGCCAGCGTCTCACCCACACTGATAATGTATGTTATGTCATGGACACCCAGATAACAATATCACATACTCCACATAAGCCATCTGCAAGACCATGTGGATAAACCACAGTAACATGTCCACCATGTCCCACTGCATGAACTGTGGACCAACACCAAAACACAGCTGTGATAAGGTGATAACTATAGGGAAAGTATCAGAGAATGTATGCATAATGTATGGAAGAGGATAGAATAATAGAGTGGGGGTGGGAGCATGGGCAGCATGGAATATGCAAGGCCTGACAAACAGCTGTGTGCACATATTATCCCTGGCTGCAAACACAAAAATGGGTGGCTACTAACCTGCCCGTACACCACAATAGGGGTAATGTCCTGACTTATGACCCCTGCCTCTGGGTAACCTGTGTGAATCTGTACAGCTGTGATGTATTGCCACAGCAAGATAAGGCCATACTGTCACGTCGATGTATGTACATGTATGGGATCCTCTGCCAGCACTGTACCAAGGTGCTGAATTGGATACACAGACCCAGCAGCAAGTGTCTGCAACTCCTCCTCCAGAATGGCATAACTTTCCATGAATATGTAGGGGTTTGACTTCAATACTGGACACAGCTGCATTCACCCTGTGTTCCCCAGAAAATCACTGTGAGCAAAAATGTCCACCTGACAGTACTTGAGGACATAAAACTTCACAGTGTATAACAGTACACATGTCTGAATATCTCTGCTATCACCAGTACCATGTAGCAGAAGCAGCACAAAAACAATCACCTATAGTACACACTATCCCTTGCACAGTTTGACCCTGTATTGCCAACTGATCTACAGATATCCTGCAGAAAAAGTTTGCTACCTGTCGGTGTAGAACACAAAGGTCTGCACTGGAGTACAAACTACCTGGAATGGATCCACACATTCATTACAGAAGGGCATACTGGGCATGCTCATGCACTTTAAACAAATGAAGCCCATGTCTGCCAACAACAGTGGACCATACATATCTGACAGTTGCAGATGATAGTGCATACACTCCTCAGTATGCACCAGTCATGCTTTGCACACACACTGGATAGGAATACAGACATATATCCAAGGACAACACACTATAATGTGCCAAAAGTAAACATACATAGATGTGTGGAAGAGAGTGACAGTGACAAAGAGCCTTCCATCATGAGGCCTGTCCCACCATGAGGCCTGTCCCACACAGCACACAGCCAAATGGCTACAACCACATGATTTGTAAATGTCACTCACTGTAGAAATTATCCACTGGTATCCCTCAGCATTACAGACTCTGTGGTGCAAGTGCTAGCTGTGCAACATGACTGTACAAGGCAGTAGTCATCTAGCAGTTGTATACATGTATCTACCTCTAGATGAATGGGTTATGGCCCATGCACACACACTGCCCTCCCCATAGCCCTACTATGACAAGCCTGCTAATGAAATTCACTTTGAAATACACCTTTGGGAAAGGAGTAGCCCAGTAATCTCTGTGGTGTGTCCTATAACAGTGTAATGCTGTAGTGTGATATATTACTTTGGTAGGGGTTCTATTTCCACACATGGCAAGTGTGGATGTTTGTGTGTGTGTTTCCTTGTCTGTGTAGGGAGCAATGTTTTTTAGGCTAGTCACACTCACTACAATTCAGATGCCCTACTTTGGCAAGCCTGCTGATGTCATTCACAGTGAAATACACCTTTGGGAAAGGAGTAGCCCAGTACTCACCATGGTGCGTCCTATAACAGTGTAATACTTAGTGTGATATAGTACTTTGGTAGGGATTTTACTCCCACACATGGCAAGTGTGGGTATTTGTGTGTGTGTTTCTTTGTGTAGGGAGCAATGCTTTTTAGGCTAGTCACACTCACTAAAATTCAAATGCCCTACTTTGGCAAGCCTGCTGATGTCATTCACTGTGAAATACACCTTTGGGAAAGAAGTAGCCCAATAATCACCGTGGAGCATCTTATAACAGCATAATACTGTAGTGTAATATAGTACTTTGGTAGGGGTTCTATTCCCACACATGGCAAGTGTGGATGTTTTGTGTGTGTTTCTTTGTCTGTGTAGGGTGCAATGCTTTTGAGGCCATTCACAGTCACTACACTCTCCATTGACCTTCTTTGGCAATCCTGCTGATGTCATACCCAGTGAAATACACCTTTGGGGAAAAAGTACTCCAGTAATCTCCGCGGCGCATCCTATAACTGCATAATGCTGTAGTGTAATAAACTAGCTAGGTAGGAGCTCAAATCCCAGACATGGCAAGTGTGTGTGTGTGTGTGTGTGTGTGTGTGTGTGTGTGTGTGTGTGTGTGTGTGTGTGTGTGTGTGTGTGTGTGTGTGTGTCTGTGTTTGTCATTCATATCCTTTGTGGAGGTGGCTGTGAGTGTGTAACAGCTGGACTCAGTGTGGAGTGGGTTTTGCAAATTTCTTATATGGTGGTCCTATTATATGTCACAATGTCCATCTTACAAGGGTAAGAGATGTGAAATAGCTGAGAGGCTGGGTGGCAATCCATACCCCTACATGTGACATCAAGGCCTGGCAAACAAAGTTAGCAACCCTTGTATTACACAGAGAACACTCTCAACCCATGTCTCATACACAAACACACTTGCCTAGGCAACAACCGGTATGTTGGTAGTACCCTGCATATTGCCCACAGATAGTAACCATGGTATGATTGCAGTGGACTACAGAGGGCATAGCACCCTGTCCATCCTTACAATAGGCACGTACATGCAGACAGTGTGCCTTCACTATGTTCTCCACTGCACACCTGCAACACCTGTGGTGCCATCAAATATGACCCACAAAGGACATACCATGCCTTAAACACATGCCCTGTATGGACAACTGCCACTGACACCAGAGAATACCTGTATCATGCTATCAATGTAGGTGAAGGGTCAACCTGCTGTCCATTACCAGTTCCCGGCACATGAGGCCAGGACAGGCACATCTGATGATAACAATCTGTGTACACAACATGGGCCAGACATCCCAGGTACAGTTCCACATGTCACTGTACATGCATATGGGATGTGTGCACATCCCAGACAGTGTCCATGTCATGGACTAAAGAACACATGCATGGCAAGCATTGCACAGCTATGGCCACATACAACAGTTACCCGAGTGACTGTATGGTGAATACAATACCCACCTGTGTGGGCCAATCCAGACACTACACCACTGAGCCACAGTACAGACCATTGTCATGTGGCCTGATGCTGAGGTATTCCCTTCATCTAGCCTTGTATAGCCTTCTGGCACAGTCAGCCACTACATACCCTTGAAGCAATGCACGCATGCATGTCATTACTGGCACCCTGTGTCTGTGTGTGTGGTGTATGATGCTTTCGACCATATTCACACTTGCTACAAGTCCCATTGGCATACTGAAGCATACTGTCTGATGTCAGACACCTTCACATACTCTTTTCCCATATAACCTCCGGATAACCCCTGTGGTGCATGTGATACCTGCACATTACTGTATTGTGGCAAACTAACTAGTTAGGAAGTGTATTCCTGACCCTGCCAAGTGTGTCAATGTGTCCGAGTCCCTGAGAGAGTGTGGCTGTGTCGACGCTGACACCTGTTCATGTGGACAGGCACATGTACTACACGTACTGTATCACTACCATATCACTGTTGCAGATGTCACTCACCATCACATATACATTTGGACAGCTCTTCAACTTGTAAGCTATGTGGCGCATGCAATAACTGCATAGATATGTGATAGCAATACATAGTCTATCAGGAGTTTGAAACCCTATACTGGTAGGTGTGTGACGCAAACATGCTTAGGTTTTACTCTCCCACCCCCTCCCTGACTTACTTTGTCTCTGTCTGTCTCACTCCCTCTCTGGTGGATGTGGAGAACTACACCTGCTTTGCTTAGGCAGCAGCTTGTGTTTTGTAAGTGGTGCTCATGATCAGCTGATGGCCTCTGCACAAATTGCAGCCCTCCTCTAGCTGATTCCATGTGAAACAGCAGTGGTAACATTCCCATAGCCAATTGCATGGAAACACACTCCAATATCTAGGAACTTCATGTTGGTGTTAGACCTTTACATTCATTGTGAGCAGGACCTAGATCTGGTGTTTGGCAAATAGCATCACAGATGGATCTGGGATTTACCCCTAACAACATACACTGTGGAAACAGACCAACACACAGGAGGGGGATGTGCCTCACATGACTACAGAATGTAAGTGTTGCTATTCTGCATTTGGAGTAATGTTGGTTTAACTGGGTGTGTGTGGATATGGCTTGTCTACATGTTTTAATACCCATCTTGACAGTGCTATGTTTTTAAGGAAACCCCCATCTGTAGGGTCATCTGCAGACTGGCCAGTGTGTGGTGCCTTTTGTGTCTTGTGTTACTCACAGAACACCTATCTGAGAACTGCAGAAGCATAGTGTGAGGATTGAGGTCAGTACATGGTGACAGCCATGAGAGTTACTGACTTCATATCCCTCATAGGACATATGTCACAACAAACCCTGTTACAACAGTAAATGTATGAGGTTATCACAGCAGCATGTCAATATTGGCCCTGTGTTTGTGACTTCAGCCACATCTCTGTCATCCTTTGTACATATGTCATGCAGTAAGAGGTGCATATGTTCTGTACACCATTATTTATTGACATCATGTCTGATAACAGGCCAGTGAGATACCAGACTGCTACACATGTTATGTATAGTAGGGGTTATATTTGAGGAAATAACCTGGGCATTCTGTGGTTGTGGTGTACAGTACTGAGGTCTGTGTACTTATGGTGATTGTCGCAAGTGTGTGTAATGCGAATATGTACCTTGGCCTGTGTACAGACTGTGGTAGATGTCGTTGTTCTTGTCCTGTTCTTTATGATGTTACATGTTGCTCCAGTGTATGGTACCCCATCGATGTACATGTTTATAGGGCCAAACACACACATGTCCCATACCACAGACAGGCATCAGACCACACTGTGTAGTGGCCCAGTATAAGTACAGTTATTGTGTGAGTGGCACATATGAGGATGGTGTTGATTAGACAGTCCATATACTGTAATATTAAGCTAGTTTACCATATGTGGCTGTGACTGTGTTCACATTGGTTGTGGGTATGCATTTTCACACAGGTATCTGTTACTCTGTGCTGTGACATGCCTATAGAGCCTGCTATATTTGCAGGTACATGTGTATTCCCCCATAAGACAAGTAAGCCAGTGTTGTGGCAGTCTGCCTGTAGCTTGCACACTGCTTTGTTACGTGCCTAGCAGCTTAGTGTACTTACCCAGTGTGATGTTATGTCCAGATATTTGCCAGATGTACTATTGCCGGGCCACCATAACTGTAATGTATTTCTGACAAAGCAGTAGGATGTGTACAGATGCATGTCACTAACTAGTGGGTAGTATGTGGCCATGGGACCTCTGCACCAGCGGTTATTATATGTCGGTACAGACAGGAGTGTGTGAATGCATACCTATGGGGATATATGTATTCCAGTATTTATGTGATATACCCATCTACATGGCTGTTAACATCCACATTGTCAGGCTTGGGCCACATGTTTTGCACTAAGGGGTTCTGTGTATACCTCTGGACTGACCAGTGTGTGTCAGACTATCCACATTTATTGGCCAAATCTCTGCTGTAGTCCACAGGATCATTACTGTGCTAGCAGTGGTACTGTACTATGATGTCCTTAGGATGTCTGTCAGTAGCCAGTGGCATACATGTTAAAAGCAGATGTGACCTCTCACACACAACATGTCTGTTAAGACAACCCCTATTACAGTAGCAACAGTCTACATATATACCTGCAATACATACCTGACATCCCCTTGCACTAAGAGGTTGGGACTATTGACGCTGAGCTAGGACTCTTCTCCAAGTTCTGGACATATGGTGAACATATATGTATATTTAATTATCAATATATCTATATAGATATATAAACATATACAATTGCATTTTACCTGATTTTTGCTTGTGTATCTCTGCTACCTTTAAACTACAAAAAAAAAAATCTTGCTTTTTTCCCACTTTCTGAAAGTTAAGAAAGTTCAGTTACAAATTTGCTGTTCTGAACTGTTTGGAAGTTTCTAGAAGGCCAGTGCTTGCTTGGGCTAAAGGGAAGTCTCTGTGTTCACCAGTGGGAGTGGTTAACACTGAACAGCCTGCCTGTCCCTGGAGGAGTGGTTACTACCTAGAAGCTGTAGTTTTATTGGCCATTTTGGGTCAATTCTAAACTCCTTGATCTCTCTCTCTTAAAACCGTGCAACTCTCTTTTTGCGCGTTTTTGCACACTGAGCAGCGTCGGGCAGCGCCGCCTAAACAGGTTTAAACTATTCCAGGCTCCACAAAGTCTGCTCTTCACTTTTTCCCTTAGAACTGTTCAAACTCTCAAAGTAATCACTCTATTCTCTTTCTAAAGCCCTGCACTTGCTCAGCTCTTATAAGGAAACACTAACTAACTAAAGCACTACACCCTCCTTGACTTCTCATAAGTATTAGGCTCACGATTGGAGCTTGCTGAACAAGTGAAAAATCAGTTCCTTCCTAATCTGATCAGTAAAAAAACAGTTCCCTATACTAATCTGGTATGTCCAAGGGTCAGTTTCAAGGTTACTCTCCAGTCCAGCTGGTGAATCTGGGAATTTTGAGGCAATGTTACAATTGCCTTATGTACACAGACAACCCTCTCCTCCTTCCAGCAAACTCTAATACATGTGAGAGATGCAGTTACACAGCCAAACTGGAGGCAGAGCTCTCTCAACCCAAGACTGGCACAGTCAGTCAGTCAGGAGGAAAAGGTAACTACCCACACCACAAATCCAGTCTCACACAGACCTATTGCATCTGCATACCCAACACATAAACACACAAAAACATACTCGGAGGCTCTAAATAAAAATATGCCTAAACAGCAAAGACCTGCTAAGCAGATATCCAAGCAACAGCCACCCCTCAACAATACCCACGAATCACATATCTCACAAAATCAGTGTGCCTAACAGTCACAGCCCTTAAGGCCAAACAACACACCAAATACACTTGCTGTAGGGGACTCTATTGTCCGGCACACTGACATCCCGCTCACCAGACTGAACAAGGAGAAGGTCACTGTAAGCTGCCTGTCGGGTGCCAGGATTTGCCACATAACGCAAGCACTCAGGTCACTCCAAAGCAAGTACAAGTATGACTCCATCATTGTCCATGCTGGTGTGAATGACCTGAGACCTACGCTCCTGGACTACATGAAAAGAGACATAGAGGAGCTCTCTGACCATGTAGCCCAGGCTGGTATGACCCTGACCTTGAGTAGCATCTTGCCCTCACCAAGAATGATGCCACAGTATAAAGACAAAATGATCAGTTTCAACAATTGGCTAAAGTATTGGTGTCATTCAAAGGGGATCCAGTGTCTGTCAGCCTGGGATGACATGCTCGACAAGCCACATTGCTTCGCTTAGGGACGGCTTGCACCTGTCACCCTTAGGCTTTCGTATACTGGCCAAGGCTCTTGCCATCCCCATAGTGCCTTTTTTAGGCAAGGCTCAAATGACAAACCCACCTCCATAGACAACCCAAGGATAAAAAAACTAAAGGTAATGCTACTCAATGCCAGAAGTCTAAACCTCAAGATGCACGCACTCGAGGCTCTCCTCAGTATGGAGAAAATCGATGTCTGTGCAGTAACAGAAACCTGGTTCAAGGCTCCTGATAGCACCCCAGCACTACCAGGTTATAACTCATACCATGCGTTTCGGCCCCAAAACTCAGACCGAAGCACAAAAGGAGGGGGAATATCTATATTCATCAAAGATACCTACACCACCAGGTTAGTGGCACTGCACAAAGCATCAGAAACCATCCATGTGCAACTAACAGTGGGCAAAACTGCCTTTCAGTTTTTAGCCTGCTACAGAACACCCTCCCTATTACAGGAACCCCACTTGGCATTCCTGAGAACACTGGAGAATATGAAGGTCTCTCCAAACACTATGTTATTGGGTGACTTCAACTACCCAAACATTGACTGGGAAAACTACTCAAGCCCAAACACACTCGCCCAACGGTTCCTTGAATTTATAAACTCTAACGCAATGGAACAACTGGTCACCGCTCCCACAAGAGGGAACAACATATTGGACCTGGTCATCACCAACATGGGGACTCTTATGTTCCACACCAGAGGTAAACCCCTCATTGGTAAGATCAGACCATAAACAAATTTCCCTGGACATCCATATCCCGTCCCCACCCCCAGCCAAGGAAATCACTGTAAAGAATTTCTCAAAAGCCAACTTTGCACTTCTCAAGACTGAGGTGGAATCCTTCAAAGCCCCTGGGCCAGAGTATAATACAGCCCAATCTGCAGAATCCTTTACAAATGCA